>NC_143052.1:227231742-227383257 GCF_052426305.1 Pelodiscus sinensis
ACCATGTCCCTTTAAACCACTCACAACACATACTATTTTAAAAAACAAGTGTCTTTATCTTTCCCCCTGCTTAGCTCTACCTCGCCTGTATGATTTTAAGGAAAATACAAAGTAGACAAATTTACTCTTTATTATGGAGCTGAGATTAATTAGAGTTAAATTCAGTTTTCTTTCATGAACAAACTAACGAAAAAATATGTGCAATTTTCTGTGATGAGTCTGGTTTTCTTTTTTTAACCCTCCCCCACTCTCTGTTTTAGAGATTCATAGGAATATAGGAGGCAGTAATGGGGTTTTTTAGAACATAAAGCAAAGGACTGGGAGCCTGGGCACCTGTGGGTCCTATTTCTGGCCTTGATATTAGATCAGGGTGTGACTGTGGTGGGCCATCCACTTAGACCAAAATTAGAACATTTTGATACTTAAAGTTATGCTCCTAAATCCACATGTGAACTGATGTTTCAGGAGGTTTGAGAGTTAGCAGCCCCCATTGACTTCAGTTTTAGCCACTCAAGTTTGAAAGAATGGATCTCCCTGTGATTACACTTAACACTTCCATTAAATGATCATGCTAACTACATCACCATGGTGACATTTTTGTGATGTACTTGGGTTCTGGGAGCCTTGACCAAAGGTACTATGGAGGTGGGAACTATGAAGTGTTTGTTCCACTGGCCCAATTAGAGCTGCCTGAAATTTTTCTATAAATAGTTTTATTTGATGAAAAATGCACTTTTGATTGACCTGAAATGATTTATGAACTTGACAGGAATTGTCTCATCCCTTAATGCAATGGCCAAAGGAGTAGGGTGAAGTGCTGCTGCTGTACTCCAGTTGACAGCCCATCCGTTTTAGCCACCATGGTTAGGGTGCTCCCCCAGGAGGTGGGAGAAACAGGTTCAAGTCCCTGTTCTGGAAGGGTACATCTACACAGCAACATGATTTCGAAATAACTTAGTCTGCATCTACACAGCAGGCAGTTATTTCAAAATAATGTTGAAATACTGTCAAGCTGGAAGACTTCTAACTCCAACTCCTGTAACCCTCATTGTATGAGGAGTAAGGGAAGTTGGAGGAAGAGTGCTCTATTTCGAAATAAGTGCTGTGTAGATGCTTCCAATTCCAATTTCAAAATAAGCTACGCAATTGACATAGCTTATTTGAGTTAAATCCTGCTATGTAGATGCACCCAAGCAGACCAAAATTGGAGTTTTTCTACTTCCCTGAAACACTTTCTTTTTCCAAAAATGCCACTGAAGTGAAAACTCAGTTGTTCTAGTTTCTATATCTGTAAAATCATATATAAGTTTAAATGTTGGCCCTTCCTGATTCAAATGGTGGCTTGTTTAAGAATTGCCATTTTCAATGATAGTACTAAGTACAGAATGCACTCAACCCAGTTTGGTGACTTCCATTCTCTCCATTACATTAGGGTGGTCGATGGCCGAAACTTGATGCCCTTGCTTAAGGGAACAGTTCAGCACTCGGAGCATGAGTTCATGTTTCACTACTGTGGTCTATATTTACATGCGGTACGGTGGCACCAAAAGGACAGTGAGTATAAATAGTCTCCCCACAAGTAAATTCAGTGATGTAACAATTCCCCTTGGCCTTAAGAGCTAGGAAACTTTGCAACAATAGACAAGTAAACATTTAGCAATTTATGCGCACATTATTTTAAAAATCCCAAAATAACATACCCTACTGCATATGCTCAGGTCCCTGGAGAGATGACATACATGGATGCAGGGGGGCTGGAACAATTTTATAGTGGGGGTGCTGAGAGACATTAACCCAAACTGTAAACCTCATGTATAATGGACACTATTTCAAATTAGACGATGCTGCATCAACCTCTGTACTCCTAGTTCCAGCACCTATTCCATAGGTTATGAGTACTAGGGATATTAGTGACTAATTGACAACCCAATAAGCCTAGCCTTATCGGGTAGTTGAGTCACTACTCGACTAGTTGCTTCTTTCTCCCCTTGCTGCCTCTGTATCAGAGGCAC
Organism: Pelodiscus sinensis; assembly: GCF_052426305.1. Taxonomy (NCBI): domain Eukaryota; kingdom Metazoa; phylum Chordata; order Testudines; family Trionychidae; genus Pelodiscus; species Pelodiscus sinensis. The sequence continues at coordinate 227,233,755 of NC_143052.1, forward strand.
CAAGTGGGGGAGAGCAAGAGCTGGTGCTGGGGGGAGCCAGCTTAAAAGCCGTTCTCCCCAGCTCCATCTCCACAGGGGAGGCAGAAGTGCAGCGGGGGAAACGGTGTGAGCGGGAACCTAAGTAGTCTTTGCTCAAGCAGGGTCCTGACTGCTGCGCATCTGCCTTTGAAATGTACAAGGGGCTCTTGTACATTTCAAAGGCAGAGGTACAGCGGGATAGTGAGAACGCCCCTTATTGACGAATCAAGTAGTTGATGGAAATTCCACCGACTACTCAATTAGCTGATTAATCAAAATTTAAACATCCTTAGTGGTACCATAGCTGAAGGAGGCTGTGCCCTGCCAAACAGCCACCACCCTACCACCATCCCAAGCACCCTTCCTGCTTTCTACCCTCTCTACAGGTGACAGTGCATCGCCACATGAACTGTGTGCATTGTCCCAGTTCAGTCTAGAGCTGTGCTGACCACTCTTCCAGTGCTCCAGAACTTGGGCCGGGGGCTACCCTGTGGCAGGAGGGCCCATGGCCAGAGGGCGGAAGGCTCTGGACTCTAGCAGTGTCATATGGGCAGAAGGGGCAGGGTTTCAGGCACCAGCCCTGACAACATATTTTAATCACATTGCTTTTTGCATTACTAGAAAGTGCTTGGCTACGTTTTATAGTGTGCTCATCACTGTTGTGTATACTATAGAACAGGTACAAATGTTGGGGAGTTACCTATTATCTTCGTACTGCACCTCTGAAGGGTCCAGTATGGCTGAGCTGGTAGCTCTCCCATTTTGTCCTGATACAAAAGAACATGATTCATGGCTATTACTAAAAGTTGGATTTTTAGAGGCAGATTTGGGCATGTCATGACTCAGATAGGACCTCATATGAGATTTTGAAAATCTCATTGGGTGTCTCTCTGCATCTTTAAATCCCTTGAAAAATCTGACCCTTGCCCTACAGCAATAGGTGCTGCCTCATGATAGCCAGAGCTTTCATTGCTTCTGCTGGAAAAGCATCCAGAGAGTTACCAACAGAGTGATTGTGGACATCGCCTGTTATCTCTAAACATAAGAAGTTGTTTGTCTCTTTTTAAGAGTTCTGTTTTCTTTGTTAAACTGGGGCTATGTCTACACTCGCGGCTTCTTGCGCGAGTAATATGCAAATGAGGCTAAGCTTGGAATATTGCTGAGCCTCATTTGCATACCTAATGAGCCACCATTTTTTTCAGAAGAGGCTCTTGCGCAAGAAGGAGCATCTACACTGCCCCTTCTTGCACAAGAAAAACCCTTTTGCGCAATGCCGTTACACCTATTACTTTTCAGGAAGGACAGCATTGCACAAGAGGGTTTTTCTTGCACAAGAAGGGGCAGTGTAGATGCTCCTTCTTGCTCAAGAGCCTCTTCTGAAAAAAATGGTGACTCATTCTGAAAAAAATAGCGGCGATATTCCACTCAGCCTCATTTGCATATTACTCGCGCAAGACGCTGCGAGTGTAGACATAGCCTGGGTGTTTCCTTTACAAGGCTCAGCTGTGAAACATCTTCCTTCAATTAGGCTAATTGACAGCAGCTGCAGTGCAGTTTCTTAATTATGACTTAACTCCAAAACCTTAAAACAAACAAACAAACAAAACCAAACAAACTTCCTTGCTGATCTATTCTGAAAGATATCAAGTTGCCCTAAGCAAAGAAGAGCTTTGAACTACTGATGAGGAGCTAGGAATTGCTGAGTTCTAATTCCTGAAGTGATACAGATTCACCTACCTGAGCACACTAGAGTGTCAGAATCCAGGAATGAGCGCTTATGGGAAATCCATGTTTCTCACTCTTGGTGGCTGAGTTAAAAGGAGGAAAGTGATGAAAGAGACCACCCCTTTCTCTGCATTTAAGCACACTCTTTCAGACATTAAGCATGTCACTTAATGTTTCTGCCTTGGTTTCACCATCTGTGAAATGGAGGTGGTAATTTTTAAGCTTTTCACAAGGATGTTGTGAGGATTAATAAGTTATAGTTTGTAAATGCTAGACAGTAATTTATGCCTCTAAATATTGCTCATAAACTGTCAATACATTTTGAGTGGAATCCATCAGCTACTGTGGCTCTCATATTCTGTACACGTATGGTCCCATCACTGTAGTAGTATCTGAGCACTTCACAATCTTTAACATATTTATCCTCTCTACACCATTGTGAAGTAGCGAAGTGCCATTACTTCTATTGCTCAGATGGAAAACAAAGAACACAAGGATAGATGTTTTTAAAACAGGTACTGAGGCATCGCTTGTTCAATGCTGGAACAACATCCCATGATCAAAGAATCCAAAGCCCTCTCTCCAACACCATCTGTGCAACCACACATTTACCTCCACAATTCAATGCTCCCTAACATGGCCTTTTCCTTCAACAGGGAGGATGGATAAGGATGTTATTTTAGTGCCCAGATCCACCATTTAGATGCCATTGGCATTTTCAAAGCTGCTCCTTTATCTACTACGTAACCACAGAGGTACCTAAAACACCAGGCACTTAACATGTTCACCAGTCCACATTTGCAAAAGTCACCTAAGCCCTGATAGCACCCCACAGGTGACAACTTGCCCATGTCTTTCACTCAAGCCAAACCCATGAAGGTCACGAAGGTCAGGGAATGTGTATATGGCCAGTATGGAGAAATCTCCGTAGTTATGTGCTCTGACTATGATGAAGTCTTGATGTCTGTCAGGCCCTGCTGCAAGATGGTTGGATGCAGGCTATTGATGGAGGGGGGCAGCACAGCACCCACACAAAAGAAAGACAGCTAAGGACAAAGAGAAATATAAGGCAAAGCAGGAGAGAGAGATATTGACTATGCAGGAAGGAGGGACCGTTTATTTGCCAGGGTGTGAGCTAACTATAGTGGCTGACCTGGCTTTGGTGCCCTTACTGCATGAGAGGATTTAAAGCAGCACATCCTGAGTGTAGGCAAGCACCTATCTCTGGCCTGTAAGCTTGGTGTACTAGGTCAGCCACTTAGATGTCTATGCCCTTCTCCTCTGCATTTTGCTCTCGTCCCTGATAACTTTGGCAGCTTCCCAGGATCCTTTACATAGGAATCTAGGACTGGGTCCTCTTAGGCACCTAAATCCCACATTTAGGTATTACAGGTTGTACCTCCAAAAACCGGCATTCTCTGGTCCAGCAACGTCCCTCATCTGGCAGGACCAGAGATGCTCCTGGACCAGAGAGCCCAGGAACCTAAGGGCAGGATGGACAGCCGGGTCAGGGCAACAGCATCGGCAGCCCGGTTGAGGGCAGCATGGGACTGGGGCTGGAGCCTTCTGGCAGCCTTCAGCAACCCGCAGCAGCATGGGGCAAGGCTTGAGTTCCCCAGCACCCAAGATTGGTGTAGGCCAGAGTTTTCTGGCACTCCCCAGGAGCGTGGGACCAGGACACCATGGCAGCCCCTGGGAGCATGGAGCTGGAGTTGAGCCCTGCAGCAGCCCAGGGCTGGAGAGCTGCAGCAATCCGCTAGAGCCCAGGGATGGGGCAGAGCCCTGCAGCAGCCCCTTGGAGCACAAGGCCAGGGCCAGAGTCCCACAGCTGCCCCCAGATGCGCAGGGTCAAATCCCCATGGCAGGAGATCTGGGCAGCTCCTTGTGCTGTCCAGAGAGCTGGCAGCATCTGGGCAAGCAGCCCAGTCAGGTTGTGGGAGGGAGGGCAAGACAGGATGCCTGCTAGAGCAGCATGCCAGCGGCAGGTGATGGGGCTTGGAGCTGGTGGCAGGCGACCGTCCCTTGTCTGGTAAACTCTCTCATTTGGGACAAGCCAGGTCCCAGTGGTGCTGGACCAAGGAGATCCAACCTGTACTAACATTCTCAAAAGCACTGCTCTGCGGCCAGCTAACCATGTAGGCCCAAGTCCCAGAGGTGCCACTGTTTCCACCTGTTGTTGAGAGCAAAATTAAATCTTGATGCTACCTCACAACTAATAAACTGCTCTGAACCCTTTCTTACTCTGTAGCCCTAAGGAATTCTCAGACTAGGCATTTCTTCACCTTGCTCCTCAGTGAGGCCCAATCTGGTAGGCTCTTAGAGCACAGTTACTAGATTATAATTTGTGTGAAAGACAGTCATGAGTGAGAGGGCGGGAATTTTTGATGCCCAAGTGGGTGTTCATACATCCCCTTGAGTACACCATAACCCAGTAGGTAAGGTACTCTCCTGAGAGTCTCTGCTCTGAGCCAGGCAGAGAAAGGATTTTAATGGAGGTCTCCTATATCCCAGCTGAGTGCCCTAACCACTTGGCTGATGGCTACAATGAGGTGGGTTCACTTCTCTGTCTCTTTTCTCTTGAGAAAGTCTGACCTGGCCTGTGCACAAAACTGCAGGAGAGTCACAGCTGAGAATCTCAAGCAGAGATGGGTATCTTCCTCCAGACTATCAGTCCAGTGCCTACAGGCCCTGCTCAATAGAATTCAGAGCCCAATCTCCTTTGTGAATCTAGGCCCTAAACCCTGTGTTGTGGTCCTAAGCTTCCTGTACAATGCATAGGGAAGAAATTAGTGCTCAGAACTGGGATTCATAGAACCCCTCAACTAAAGGAGGAGCTGCCAGGAGTGAAATGTGGCAGATCTTAAGGCCAAGTTTAGAAAAGGGACCTAGGCACAAATTTCCCATTGATCTGGACCTCTATGTGCCTGATTCATGGGCTAGAGGGAGGCTCCTATCTCTGCCTAGAATTCACAGCTTTAAACTTTCTTAGACTTAGGACTTTCCTGACTCAGGGTACAGCTACACTGTGGTGTAGGGTTTGTTTTTTTTAAGAAGGTATGCAAATTGCACTCACATTTGCATATCTTCTTCCGATTCTTTTTCTGGAAGAGGCTTTTCTGATATTTGGCCCATCTACACAGGGCCAAATGTCAGAAAAAAAACCTTTTTTGGAAGCTCCCTTATTCCTTCCAAAAATGCTTCTGAAAGATGGGTTTTTTTGGACATTTGGCCCCGTACAGATGGGCCAAATATCGGAAAATCCTCTTCCGGAAAAAGACTCGGAAGAAGATATGCAAATGCAAGTGCAATTTGCATACTTTCTTTAAAAAAAAAAACCCACACCACAGGTTAGCAGTACCCTTAGGGACCTGTCTCGTGAAAAATGGTGGCGGTGATGCTGTCCCCAGTGGTCCAGCAATTAGCTCACTTCCTCCAGCTGTGGGAAAACTAGGTTCAAAATTCCACTCTGCCTGATTTAGAATAGGGTCTTGAACCCTGGGTCTCCCATCTCTCAGGGGGCTGCACATTGCCACAGAAAATGACCAATAATGTGTCACTGAAAGATTAAATGGGGATGAGAGGAGAGAGGCAGATGATCTGGAATGTGACGACACCAAGTTTAAAAGATCAGTTATCTTATTAGCATATGTGGGAAAGAGGTGTTTTGGCTTCAGTTTGAAAGTGTCTCTGAATGTGTAAGTATGTTTTAAAGAGAGGGAGGCTGGATGGGTTTAGATTTCAAAATGAATAATTTTCCACACATGCAACCACAACTGGAGTTGAAGTCTGACTCTGTATCTCAACTGTGTCTGGTGGCATAAATGAGCAACTTCCATAGCATAAAAGAAAATTGATAGTCAAGTAGGTATGTTATGAAACATTCCATTAGAGGGCAGTAGTACATTGATAATCTAATGCACGCCAAAGGGGGTCAATCAATACTGCTTTTGCTCCGAGATGTGTTATAATTAAGGCTATGATTTTGTCATGGATATTTTAGGTGAAAATCCTGGATAGGTCATGGGCAATAAACAAACATTTACAGCCCAAGCGGCGAGGAGTCCTGTGGCACCTTATAGACTAACTGAAGTGTAGGAGCATAAGCTTTCGTGGGCAAAGATGCATCTGATGAAGTGGGTCTTTGCCCACGAAAGCTTATGCTCCAACACTTCAGTTAGTCTATAAGGTGCCACAGGACTCCTCGCCGCTTTTGCAGATTCAGACTAACACGGGCTACCCCTCTGATAGTTTACAGCCCATGATCTATCCATGACTTTACCAAAAATACCTTCCATTAAATCTTGACTGGGGGTGTCCAGAGACCACAGTACTAGCTACTGGGGGCCACAGACTTCAGCTGCTCCCACTGACCAGTTATGGACCACTGCTGGGGCCAAAGGACAGCAGCTGCTCTGGCCAGCTGGACAAGGGCTGCTGTCCAGGGCTACAGACGGCACCTGCTCCAGCAGGTTGCCTGGGTACTATTTCCAGGGCTGCTGGAGCAGCATCTGGTGTGGATGGTCACAGAGCCAGCTTCTCAAGTAGCCATGGGGTCAGACATGACCTCCCTGCAGAAGTCACAGAGGTTGTGGAAAGTCACAGAATCCATGGCTTCAATGACAGACCTGGAGCTCTAGTTATAATAACTGGAGATGTGCCAAGTCTCAAAATGCTTTAAACAAAGAAAATGCCCCCTCTCTCTGATTGCTTCCCTTCCAAAAGAAAATCAGTGTTTCATCAGTCTCCAGCATGTACACCATTTAAATCCCTATTTCATTTTCAGACTTGCTCTTTAGCCAACCAAGTTTGAAACTGAATTGATAGCACTGTTAACAATGAGAACTAAAGGACTAGAGAGCAGACCCATCACAGCTATGAATGATGTATAGATACAGAAAAGTGGCTACATATAAAAAGGAAATTGGTATATGAACACCTAAGTCCCTTGGATGACAACACTTGGGCAGATATTACTGGGTGCCCCACCTCTTTATCTCCTGGGAAAGGCAGTGAATGGAATAAAGGTAATGGATATTTCTTCTACATACCAGTTTTTTCTAATATGAATCCAGCAGTCTTCCTATCCCTGCAATTGCTGAGAGCTGTTCTAGTCCAAAAAAAGTATCTGCATACACATTTTCTGGGATTCCCCTCAGAGTAGAAGTTTCTGGTCTTGCACATACAATGGCCTGAAACTGTTTTCAAGACCCAGACAGATAAAATTGCCTTTTTTTTATATATTCTGGCTATTATCCACATGAAGCACCCACAAAACAACAGAAAATGTCAGTCACAATCCTGACAGTCATTAGAAAATGGACTAATGTCATGTGGCTCACAAAAGACAATCCTACTTTTAAGATGAGGCAGTTCAAAGTATAGAAAATAGAACAAATTGTAGCCCAGATCTGACTATCCTGGGCCAAGTACAAGAAAGGATGGGCCTTGGGAGAGAACATAGAAACTAATGAGGCCTTTGGAACAAACCAGAATTCTGAAGTACAAACATAAAATGAATCTGTCTTTGCCTCTCACTAGGAATAAATAGATATTAAAAGCTTGGTGTGCCTGCGGAGTGCTCTAGCAGTGGATAGGGCACTAAACTGGAAGTGTTTCTATTCCCACTAACCTTCTATGACCCAGAGCAAATCATTTATCTCACTTACCTCAGTTTCCCGCCTCACTCTCTGTATCGTCTAGCTAGACTAAAAGCTCTAGCTTAAAAGATCAAGCTTTAAAACTCTAGCTTAAAAGGTTACTGTGTGTTTGCACAATGGATCTTTGATCTTGGACTTGGGCCTCTAGCTGCTGTGGGAATATAAAAATGATAGTTGTATATATTGTTATCCTACTATGTTTTGTGTTTAGACTGGCTTACACGTCTGACACTTGGCTTCAAATTGATCTAATGCACCAAATAACTTTATTTCCCAATACTGATAACGATGGTTAAAATCATTCCCTTGCTCTTTCTTACCTTTTACCTGTATAACCTGATATATTCTGTTTATAGTGTTGTGTACCTTCTTAGTTAGCCCAATGAAGCACAAGGAGATGGTTCTATACAAAATGAAACTCTGTACCTTTATATCAGTTCCCATCTTAGGGTCTATCTAGACTACATCCTGCTTTCCACAGAGGGATGTACATTAGACACTTTGAAATTGCAAATGAAGCCGGGATTTGAATTTCCTGCACTTCATTTGCATAATCGCATCATGGCGCTCTTTTGAAAAAGCGCTATTTTGAAAGAGAAACCACAGTATGGATGCGGTTCTTTCAAAACTAGAAGCCTTTTTCGAAAGAGCGCCATGATGCAATTATGCAAATGAAGCACAGGAAATTCAAATCCCAGTTTCATTTTCAATTTCCCTTTCCCCCACAAATCTGAAAGAAAAAATAATTTGCTCATCTGGCTCCTTAACTTATACATGTCCATTAGAAATGTGCAGGTCAAATATATTTTAAAATGTGAGTAAGTCTGACATTCAGTCAGGTGAAACTTGAATATGTGCAACATAGTTAAACCAAAAATTGTCATACTCCAAGTCATTATCTGAAACAAAAATCTGTGCCCTTGCTTAGATCTACTCCTTTCTTACATGGGAGTCATCTTTGGAGTCCAAGTGACTTCTCTCTATTGTTCTGCTCATTGTAAAATATATCACGTTCATGTTCTACTCGCTGTCCTGTCCTGTATGTATATTAGGCTGTCTGGATGTGAAGCCATTGTATCTTTCTGTCTAGTGAGGACTCATCAATTAGGCCCTTTATCTAGACAAGGAGAGTCTTTTGTCCATATGTTAAAGAGTCCTTTCCTCTATCCTGACACAATAGAGTTTATTAGTGACACTTTCTTTCTGCTTGTTAAATTGATTGATTGTCACCAGCTGTGTGGGAGAGTCATTTGGATTCAAGGAACAGTTTTTCCTTGGACATATTGCATTAACATGTTACAGCAACATTCACACACATCCCTCAAATTCAGTCAGGGTTACTTTAATTCCAGTTATGTGTTCCTCTTTGCCTGGCTGCCACTCTGGAACCCCTCCTGGCTTCTTCAGCGTTGAGTTCTGCTCATCTTTCAAGATTGTTTTCAGTTATTGGGTTTTTTTCCCTTTTCTGGAAATTCCTGTTGTTGTTGTGGCCACATTCTTAGTGTACTCTTCAGCACTAATAAGGAGACAGACTCTGCCCTGGGCTGCCTCTTGTGTGGTTCATTAGCATTTTATACCCATTTTGTACGGAGGTAAATAACTATGCAAGGTAGTGGAGAATCAGTCATACTAGTCAGTACGCCAGTGAGCTGAATCAAGAGCCAGATAATCGGGCTAATATGGCCCAAAATATTTAATTAAATGCATAGCCAGGTTGATTTTTCTGAACACAAATCAACTGCATCATCAGTGTATATCTCCACAGATATGCATGTATAACATATCTTATTTCTATATTAAAAACATATCTAGATATACTGCAGCATGAACTCACATACAGCCAAGCAAAAACACACTGTGACCTTGTTTTCATCCAAAAATTCAGAGGAATTCAGCCAGAAGTTCTGAGATGCAGCCTGAAAATTATAGTTGCAATTTACAATCAGAGTAACATACCCAGAGAAAGTGATCAAATGGAGTATTTGCTAGATTTTTCAATGCATTGTCATTTCCACCACCTTCCTCCTAATATTTTTTAATTAGCAAATGACATCCTGGGTCCTGGTGTAACCACATGCGACTCACTCCGAGAAGGACAGCCATACCTTTCCAGGCATGGGGAACAGCTGAGGGCACAATAGAAAGCAAGAGAGTTCAGCAAATTCCACTGAACCAAAAAGAAAATGTCATGTAGGCAGAAAGCAAATGTGGTTTTTGTGCTGCATGCATTACAGAAATGGCTCGGAATGTTGAACCTACCCTTCCTCTTCGCATCATGTCTAATCTCACTTCTGTGCTGGACACAACCTCCCCCTCCTCTTGGAATGATTTCAGTTACAGAGGATCAAGGCCTAAATGTATCACCATCAGATGGCTGGTACTAAGTGAGAGCATGAACATTTTTGATGTGCACCTTAGGTTTCCATTTATTAAAAAAAACATGTATTTATATAAATACAATAGTGCTAATAATAAATTAATAGCAGCAATGTATGCAGGGTAGTTGTAGTTATATCAATGTGAGGGCAAGAGAAAAAAAAGACAAGGTCTTGAGTTAATCTTCAAGTACATTTCCTAAGCCTGAAGAAGAGCTCTGTGTAGTTTGAAAGCCTGTCGCTCTTACCAGCTGAAGTTGGTCCAATAAATGATATTACCCACCCATCTTGTCACTCACAACTAACAAAGAGCTTTGCTCAGATCAATTGCATTATCTCCCATAGGATGCAAGGTGGAGGCAAATTTCCTGTTGAATAGCATTCAGTTTCAGTCTCAGTACCTTGTCATTTTCTGTAATTAGCCAGCCTCCTACTGTTATGCTGCTACTTCTCTTTATTTCAGATAGCTCTGTTCAGACTACCAATCGGCAGCTGGAGAGCCACGAGCCTGTGCACAGCTCAATACACCATGCTGCCATTGAGCTGCAATCTAGTGTTCATCACACTGAGCTGAAAACAAGCTTCTGTTTCTGTTATTTGCCTGTGGTTGACATCCAGTAAACTTCCCTGCTTTCAAAACTAGTTTACACAATGAGACTGGAACTAAGTTGGGACCAGAGACTGTCTGGTCCTTCCATGTGTGCAAAGTGCAGAGGGAGAGAAAGAGACCAGAGTTTTCCATCAGGCAGACCAGATAAGTGCCAGGTACAACTCCAGTCCCTGTACACAGAAGGCAGGCACTGTTCCCGTCCTATTTCTGAGAGCATTCAGAGCCCAGAACCCTGCACACAAGACACAAGAGCTAGCTATCCCTAGAAGAGAGAGCATACGCTCTCTTCTGAATATTTCTTCTATAGAAATTCAGCACCCCATGCCTTGAAGTGGTTTCCACTATATAGAGGCAGTGTATCATGTAAGCTGTGTGCATGTGTAGTCACTCAGGAGAGATTCAAATGCCTCCCAGTTCATTAGCAGAGTGCCCACAACTAGATTTTTGTTTCTCCTGGTGGTGCATATTTGTATATGACTTGGTGAATATACAATTAATCCACTCATGGATGGGAAAAAATCCATAGATGGATGGAAAGATTAGCAGGAACATTATATACGAGGTTTACAGTTTGGTTCAATGACTCTCAGCACCCCATCAATCCCATTATGAAAATTGTTCCAGCACCCCTAGCTACACCCTACAAAGGGCTCGTCTATACTTAGCAGACGATTGATTCCCTGGAGGTCAATCTTCTAGTGTTAGATTTAGTGGGTCTAGCACTGACCCATAAATCAGACACCGAGGGTAGCCTTCTCTCCCCAGCATCTGGTACTCCTCCTTCTGCGAGGAGTAAGGCAAGCCAATAGATGCAAATGCTCCCATTGGCCACCCACTCTGTGCATGCTGCCATGGCTCGGTTTAAGGTACGCTTACTCCAGCTATGCGTTTTGTGTAGCAAGAGTTGTGTACCTTAAGCTGACCTGCATGGTCTAGTATAGACCAGGCTACAGAGGTAGAACAGAATTGTGCAGCACGTGTGAGCGTGCAAATTTTGGGACACACGAGGCCCCGAGGGGGCACATCATAGTCTTCCTAAGGAGCATCTTCCCCGATACAATGAGCTGTGAGCCCCCATCCTAATCAGAATGTTCTTTGAAAGTAGTTATTTTAACTAGGTTATTTTAAAAGTGTTATTTTAAATAGATGGCTCCATCCACACAAGACCCTCACTGACTCCCAGTGTCCTTGTGACTACATCCTGAATAACAGTTTCCCTCTGGATAGCTGGGGATCGCTGGGCAATTTTCAGGGAGAGCCTTTCAAGCTGATTTGACGTCTGTGATGCAGAGAGGGAATGCTATTGTATTTGCATGGAGGAGTACTGGTCTTGCATAATAATTTGTAGAGCAGTAGTTGCCACCTGGCATAACTTGTTATGCAAAACCAGTGCTCCTTTATGCACTCGACTACATTCTCTCACTCTGCTTCACAGACGTTAAATTTGCTCAAAAGAGTGTCCCAGAAAATTGCCCAGTGAATCACTGAGGGTCTTGTGTGAGTGAAGCCACCTATTTAAAATAACTATTTGTGTACAGCTTTTAAAGTACATGCAGTCCATTCACAAAGGAAGATCTGGTCCATCCCTCATAGAACTAAGATAATCATATCTAGCAGGGGTAAATAAGGGTACCAGTTGCTGTGCATGGTTTTAAGTATGGTTCTACAGTTCAGCTGTTCTGGAATTCAGTTGGTTCCCAGTAGATAGACAGTTGCATGGTCACCTCCGGTTTTTAACTATGAGGTAGACAGAATAAAAGCCCTTGCAGGGAAAATGCTGTCCTTAGAGTTCTGTCTAGTGTGTGTCCTTCTTTGTTACTTGAACAAGTTTCTCTCCTGGCAGGTGGGGCGCTGTGGAAGGCTCATTTTACAACTCCAATATTCCAGCCAGAGGGTGCTGGAGCCTGTTACAGAAGTGGAATGTGCCATTGCTTTGGGGAAGACGTAACCCATCATGACCCTCCTTTGCTCTTTGACCTCTCCAGAGACCCGTCTGAGTCTAAACCTCTGTCTCCCTCCACTGAGCCCCTGTTTGACACAGTAATAAGCAGAATTGAAAGAGCAGTGAAGGAGCATCGCCAGACCCTGACTCCCGTCCCACAGCAGCTCTCTGGGTACAACAACGTGTGGAAGCCCTGGCTGCAGCCGTGCTGTGGGACATTCCCTTTTTGCTGGTGTGACAAGGAAGGAGACAGTGACCAGGGCTTTCTTTAACCAAGGAAAGAGCAGAGAGGCCATCACAGACCAGAAAAAATAAAAGCAGCAGGGTAGCATTTAAATGATTTCAGGCTGAATGCTGACATTCCTCTCCTTGGCTTCACCCTACACATGCCCACCCTGCCATTTAGCTCCAGTCAGTAGACCTGGAGTCTGCCTCAGTAAGGCCTGAACATTATCTCTGGGCCATATTCTGTCCCAGTTGCACCAATGTAATTTGCCTCAACAGTGAGCTCAGGCTTCAGCCCAGAGATACTTTTCATACTGACTTTAAATTCGAATAAATCATCGGTTACATAGAACTGAATCACCAAGGTAGTTCCATTCATGTTACTCAAAGTGTCACAGAAATCAACAGGACTGTGTGGGAAGATGGATCTCAGGACTTAACCCTTTGTTTATAGACACTAACCTGTATTTCAAAACAAACTGGTGATTCACTTTGGTACTGTGTCGAAATGTGTCCACCTCAGCAATTGTACATCTGCTAAATCACCTCAGTCCCTTGTCAGCAAATCTGGTTGTCTGCCATGGCTATGATTCCCATGACAAAAAACAAAGGAAAAGATTTTTAAATATTGCATACCTAATGATAGGGATCCTAAGCCCATAGAGAGATACCTTAATAAACAGCTTGGCATTCAGAAGTGCTGAGACTTAATAGCTCCCATTAAATTAAATACCAACTAGAAAATGCACAGCTCCTGAAAATTATGCACCACGCTTTTCCCTATTGAACTAGGTCTCTCGGCTACTGAAATTGATTATTCAGAAAGTCAGTATCTGCATTGACAAGACTGGTACCAAATTTCAGTCAGCGGATATGTCCATATGGAATGAAACCCAGAACGAGTGGGACTCAGGTCCACTGATCTGTGTTTGGCCTCCCTTGGCTTGCACATCTATATTGTACATTGTAGTGGAAATGTGGAAGATGATTGTGAGGTCAAGGAAATTGGGTGATGTACCACAATCCTTCCTTTTGTGCCTGCATTTTCTTACAGGCCTGGATGCTCTAGGCAGCCATTTGTGCTTTTTGCTTCTTATTATTCTTTTGTTATTCTCAAAGAGTGAGCTGTTTGCTCAAGATGGTACAGTGTAGGAATGCACTGTTGACTTTCAACAAGTTCTGGGACTGGTCCCAAGGCCATGCAGCTGGTGTGGGAGAACAGGAGGGCTTGGGACGATCACATTGCTATCTTTGCGGAATGTTTCCCACCTGATAATGCTAATTATTTGGCCTGGGAAAATATGCAAAGTATCAACAAGCTAATTATTGGATGTGGGAAAATACACAATGTATCAACAATCTTGTTAGGTTCTCACAACGGGTGTGATTACTGTAGATCCAACAGTATATAAGTGCTGGGGATATTCCTAACATTGGAACCTCGGTGTAGACCAAAGCCGCAGAAAGTGCTATACACAGGCCACTGGGGTCTGTCCATTGTCCTTCTTCAGGGGGTTCCCGGCAGCAGAAAGGGACATAGGCATTGCATTTTATTCTGAGGTCTGCTTAGGCTTAATAAGCATTGTACTTTCTTAATAGGCATTTCATTTGATTCTAAGATTTGCTTAGGCTTAGTAAGTATTGTATTTTATCTTAAGATTTGTTCCATTGTATTTTACTCTAATATTAAGCATAGTATTTTACCTCAATATTTGCTTAGTAAAATCTTTAAGCCTTCACCCAGTTTGTGCATTTATTGCTTCCCAATCCCTTAAGGGAAGAACCATTACCTCTTGGCAATACATACATTAACCCTACATTAAGACTTCTCTAACCCTCTGCTTGACCTGAAATTCATACTCGGCTCTGAAATTCATACTGTAGTGTGCAGACCTGACTCTACGCAGATCTGGCTGTGCTCCTGTGACCATCTTGCTTTGTAAAAGGCAGGGTTGAGTGGATATCAATTGAAAACCCAGGCAGCTCTTTGATAGGGCACAAGGAATGGAAAAATCTCTCTAATGGGAAGAGCCATGAAGAGTTTGGCTTGTTTAAACTGAGCCAAAGGAAAGCTATAGGGAGATAATTGTTCTTGATGAGTATATCAGGGAGGGAGAGGAATTATTTAAGTTAAGTGCCAATGTTGACAAAACAAATGGATATAAACTGGCTGTGAAGTTTAGGCTTGAAATAAGATGAAGTTCTCGAATCAGCAGTGGAGTGAAGTGCTGGAACAGCCTTCCAAGGGGAGCAGTGGAGGCAAAAAGCCCTAGCTGGCTTCAAGACAAAGCTTAATAAGGTTATGGAGGAGATGACAGAATGAAGCGGTCTATAATGGTATATACCTAATCTGCAGCTGCTAGCAGAAGTTATTGCCAATGACCAGTGACAGGACAAGAGATGGGGAGAGAATTGCTACAGAGAATTCTTTCACAAGTTTCTGGCTGCTGGGTCCTGTCCCATGCTCAGAGACTAACTGATCATCATATTTGGGGTCAGATAGGCAGAGGGCAGATTGTCTTCCTCTTCAGCATGGGGCATGAGTCAATTGCAGGCTTGGAAAAAATGTAATGGGTGACTGTACTATAGCTTGGTCTCTAAACCCATGATTTGGGGACTTAGCCAGGGGTTAAGGGTCAATTATAGGAGTGGCTAGACCACCATCAAAGTTCAGGCAACCCACCCAGAATCCCCAGCATGAAGCAGGGTGCTATTGTATGAGGTGCTGTACAAACAGAACAAAAAGACGGTCCTTGCTCTAGGCCATCTGCAGTCCAAGTATAAGATATTAGAGAACAGATGGAGACAGATGAGATGAGATAAACAAGGAAGAAATGTTTTTAAAGCAATTCAACAAGAGGAGATTTTGAAGGAGAATGATGAAATAAATGGCTTAGGGGGCGGGGGCAGTGCTTCCTAACCACAAGGGGTTGTATGGGAGAGAATGAAGGTACCTGTTTGAAAACTTAACAAGATGGTAGCTGGCATCATTGGCCAAGGGTAGGCAGATGACGACAAGTAAGATGGGAATAGGCTGCAAAGGGCCTTAAATGTTAAGAAGCAGATTATGTCCCATGTGTTAGAGAAAGGGATTCAAGGAGAAGAGTGACCTGTCAAAGCAACAACTTCAGAAAATGATCTCTGTAGCTGTATTCTGAGTGTATATTGGAAAGACAAGATTGCATTTGTAAAAGATCAAAGAAAGGGATGTTGCAGTCGCTGAGATGCCAAATAAGGAGTGTCTGGATGAAAGTACTAGATGTGTGGATGGAGAGGAAAGGCTGTAATTTTAGAGTTATGTAGCAATAAACTGACAAGACTTAAACACCACCTGAAAATGAAGCCCTAAAGAGGTCTGTCTTGAAGGTGACTCCCAGGTTATGAGCATTGTTGACAGGCAGAATGGCAATGTTATCTGCAGTAATTGAGAAAAGAGGTACTTGGAAGAATTGAAAAGGGGCCAGGGAATTAAGATGGCTAAAGCAGAGCTTTATTTTATCTAATGATTAAATATCTCCAAGAAGATGTCAGAGAGACAGGAAGAGATTTTAGTTTGTACTGGAGACAGGTCTGGAGTAGAAAGGTAGATTTCTAAGTTAACCACATAGAGATGGTAATGGAATAATGGTAACGGTAATCTGTACTCCAACTTTCTGCAGGGTTCGTATGAAAGATTCAAGAGGTCAGGTATAGGAGGAAAAAAAGAGACTGGGACCAAAGACAGAGCCCTTGGGAACCCTACAGAAAGGTGGAGGGCAGATTAAAAGGATGCTGTGAAGGACAGGCTGAAAGAGGGATCACAGATGTAGGAGAACCAGGATAGGACAACGTCACTGAAGCCAAGGAAGGACAGCATTACAAGAAAGGCCAGGTCAGCTGTGTTAAAAGGCAGCTGACAAGTACTGGCTCTGAGACTTGGCCAATGAGAGGCCATGAGAGACTTTCGCAAGGACAATTTCAGTTGAGTTCAAGATTGGAGAAGCTAGGATGGAACTGGAGAAGATGAGCTTTCTGCTCCTCAAAATTCTCATCTAAGCCTCCAGTTAACTGATTAAATGGAAGTTTAAATCCCCTCTGTAATGTATCATCACTTTGAATACTGTTTATTTAATTAATTAATAGTAAGTATTGCAATTATGTTGTAGGGCTGAATACAAGTCTCTAAAACAAGCTGAAAGAGTTTCTTGCAGTTCTTCTTAATAAAGGTCACACTGCAATTTGTCAAATTACTTCATATAGAATAATGCCTCAATGAACTGATGGGTTAGGTTACTGGGAGACTGGACATGGTGTAAATATAAATTGGTCTTTCTGGTTGACGATAATTAAATCTACAAGCAATATCACTATGAATTGATAAGAGCGCTGATGCTGTTCTGGGCTTGGTAAGGATTAAACCTGCACTGCATTCCATTTACACAGACAGGGCGTAGAAGATTTTAAAATGGGGGAGGGAATTTAAGGATAAAAACTAGTTTGTTCAGCTCAGAAATGAAGCAGAAAATTTGTCAGATGGTTTTAAGTTGTCACCATTACTGGGAATCAAGCCAATATCTTTTGAGCCAACTCCCTCTGTAGCTTGCACTAAGCAGAGGAATGTGGAGAGGCAGGCCCAATTCTGAGTCCAGCCACGTCTGAGAGTCAACAGTGGCTGTAAAGCTCACCTGGCTTCCACAGCATTGGCTGTTGAAATGGCTCCTAAAGGAGTGACAAACCCCTGGAAGAAGCTTCAGGGGGTAGCCGAGTTAGTCTGTACAGAAAAAACAACAAATGGTCTGGTAGCACTTTATAGACTAACAGAACATGTAGATGGGTATTATGAGCTTTTGTGGGAAGAAGATTGGGCATATGCACTTTTATGCAATCCTTCACTGGCTGGTCTGGGTACTGTTGCTTAATAATATAGCCAATTAATTACACTTGTGGCTTGTTAGAAAAAAAAAATGTTTGAGAGATCAAATAGTCTATTTTATTGCAAGAAAGCCAGGAAGGGGACAGTACCTTGAGTTGTTACAAATCCTTCTGGGAAGCTGGTTTTCACATCATGTCAGTTCATCTTCCAAAGGAATGTTTCTGAAATATTATTAAAGCTAGTTTGGGGGTATAACTAGCAGAAATACCCAGCATCGCCTGGGGAAAATATAGTAAAAGGTGTGATGAATGAACTACGTCAATGACATTAACATAGCATATTTTATTGGAAATACTTTAAGAAATTAAAATAGTTAGTGATGTGCTGATAAAACAACAATCCCATAGGGTCTCTTTTCTCACTCTCCACAACTCAGGAAGGCCCATCTTCCCTTAAAGACTCTATGCAAACCAATGCCTGTAGCCTCCCTGTCAGAAGCCCTGAGAAATGGAGGGGATGTTTCCTGGCAGGAAATCACTGCTCCGAGTGCCTTCAGTGCACACTCCACAGGGCAATCTGAATGGACTTCCAAGCCACAGCTGGACCAGTTCCATTGATCAGACAGAGTGAAAGTCCTTCAAACCAGGTGCAATGAGTGATATCTAGATGATCAGAGCATGCAGCACTTGAACATACCTGTTCTAATGAGAATAGGCTGTTCTGAGTGTACCGCATCCTCCTCAGGCTCCATGGTCCTCCTACCCACCTCCTCTTTGTACTGTGAGCTGAATCCTGCAAAGTGCATAATGCCCGTGGCACTTGCTGATAATGCATGCAGCCCAAAGGAGGGCAAGTGGTGGGATGGCTTGTTCAGGTGTAGGGAAGCAACTTTAATTTCCAGAAGGGGTTCAGTCGCAGCCCAGCTGTGGGAAGATGTTGAGAGGCTGTGATAGCTGGAGGCTTGACCCCAGCCAGCATCAGCCACATTTGGGTCTGTCCTGGAGACCTGCTGGTGCCCTAGTATAGGGGAGGTTGCGGATTCTCTGCCCCACTGCAGCCTCTCCCCCATGGGCTTTCCCCTGATGGTTCTGCAGGTGCTCACATGCTTTATCCTCTAGGATCTGTAAGACACGCTTAACAGAAGAGTCCAGCAAATGCCTATGATCAGGCACTACTAGAAGTTAATTATCAGTGGGCCCAATTGGGGCTCTGGGGGAACCGATTTCGAGATATAATCAATCCAATTATTTAACTTAGGAAATCAGTAGTATCCATGCAAAATTCAGTGTTTCTAGCTCTTACTGTTCTGGAGATCTTCACACACACACACACACACACACTTATAGCACATTTGTTTATCAGTTAAAAGCACTTTTTACATCACCTAGCACTAAAATTCACCAATTAGATTTTTAGCTTGCTTTTCCATTACAAACCAGTTGGACTTGTACCAGGATAAAACATTTCTGGGTCTTGATTTTGGCAGGGTTTACGTTCCTGAATACTAGCTGTCCAAGTGCGAAAAACCATTAGTTCAGGGTCACCATCCCAGAGAAGGTCACACATGTCTTGCTCTTTGTGCTTATAATTGCTAATTGTCTTTTCAAGTTTGTAATGTTTATGTGTTTAAGACTAGTGGAGCAATAGGTACATTGAAAACCAGCAGGGATGAGGGTTTTTTTTAAACCTTACCTTATCTTGGTACTGTAGCTTACTTTAAATCATAATTTCATTTTGAAAAACTGGAGTAAGTAGCATCATGATTCATGCTATGATAATACACAAGACAAAACAAACTGTTTGTATTGCTACTACTCCCAAACAAGATATCCGTGCATAGCTTTATAAATTGTTTACCACACAGTATTGCCCATCTATATGGCTGCGTTACCTAGTGGTTGTCTCCATTTGCTAAGCTTCCTAGGCTGTCAACAAGAGCAACTAGCTTCTACCTCATTGTACTTATCCTGGCTGTTACAGCCATACTGGACTTGCAGTATCAAAACATCAACACACATAGATTTCCTTTAACAGAAAAAAGTCTGCTGTTTGTGTTGCGGAATAATATTCCAGTAGCTGACAGATCCGTGTGATCCTAACATATGCCATCTTCCAGGTAACCTACTGAATGGACAGTAGCCAATGTCAGGATCCAAAATAAACCATAAATAATACAAATCAGTATTGATCCTGTAACAAACATACATGAAACCTGACATGGAGCATGAGTGTTTTTAATAGCAAATCCCTAAGTCATGAACGGTGCTCAATAGAATGTGTTTCTATGAGTTTAATGTATTGCCAATTTACAGCCACTTCGTGTACTGAGATTCAGTATCATTTAGCTAATTGCTCATCTATGATAAGATATGGCAATTTTTCAGTATCCCTTGATGAATTGGTTAGCATACAACACCCATAAATCAAAGCAAATATATTAATGTGTAAGGCATATAGATATGGTGTATAATGGGTTACATATGTTGGCTAACAATATGACACAGTCAAGGGCTAAGGACATACTTTAGGGAAGGTTCTGAGAATCTTTCCGCTGACATCCTAGGAAGGATTTCTCCATCACTGACATCTGTTGAGGAGGAGGGAGAAAGAGAAAACAGGCCAGACAAGTTAGTGATTGCTCCATCACGGACACTGCTGAAAGAGAGATCAGCTGAGGGGGGGCGGGAAAAAGAGGTCTGCCCACATGTAAAGAGCGCAACATGCACTTACAGGAATCAGTGGGTGGAAAAGTAGAATATATTTTGTGGTGGTGACTAAAGTAAGATACACAATTTAATGTTAAGGAGAAGGGGAGGGGAACAATGAAAAAAAAAAAAAAACCCAGCCTATTCTCAAGTCCATTCTCCTCCCTCCCAAGCTGTATAAACCCTACTGGACTGTAGAGGTGAGAAGACAGGGTTAGAGGAGAGCAAGGGTCAAAGGCAGTATGTATGGACAACTTGAGAATGTCAAGCTCATTACATGCTTTCCTTTCAGGTTCCATCCCCTTTACACATTCAAGCTAAGAGAGTTGAGTCATTGCACAGCCAGTTTACATGGGTTTCTGGGGATTACATAACACTACTAGTTCTGGTAAGACCTCACCCACCATCTTACCATGAGTTTCACTTAATGAGTTGCCACAAAGAGTGCACAGCTTTTTACTTCAAAAATAAAATGGCTATTACAGACATGTTAGTTTGCTCCTTTTGGATCCAATGGAAAGTCAGTGCATTGAACACATGACCAAATCTATCAAAGCAATAAATACACAATCAAAAAAAAAATGAGATACAGATTGGATAAATCTAAAATGATTCTAGTTACATTTCCTCCCAATTCACTTCAGACTTGAGAACCATTCACCTAGGTTTTCAGAACAAGGTTCTTTAATCCTTGAACACATACTAGCATAACACACATTTGTTAAGTCACATTTCAAAATACTTTAATACATTAGATAGGTGTTAATTTTAGGAATCTAAAATATTTTAAAGAACCAAAGAAAATGTGTGCTGTAGCTGTCAGTTGATGCTTAGTAATTTTGCATCTAAGCAGTTTTGTAAATACCAAATACATAGAAAAGTAGATCCTCACTGGAAAGGTAAACCTGTTGTGCAGGGAAAAAGCTATGTTCTTATATTTCTGATCTGTGGAAATTGAAGTTTTCATTGCTCCATCTTAAGTATGCCTTTTATACAAAAATAAAAAAGTGAGACACGTTTAATCAAAAGGAAGATTGATAATGTCAACTATAAACAAAATAACCTTCTTCTGATGCAGTCTCATGTTTGCAAGCACTGTAAAAATCAAACTTGCTCCTTGGTCACATTCACTGTGTTTTTTCTATGGTACATTAGCAATGAGTACTTCATTAATGTTTATATATAATAAAGCAGAGTGGATTAGACAGTACAGTGTAGTTGCAGTTGGTGAGCTGCCAGAGCATTTTACTTTGCGAGATTTCCTAACATTGGAAAATTTGGTTGGTTTATTTTTAAAATGGAGACCAAATTGCAAGTGAATAATTTCCTAGATTAAGATATTTTTAAAAAAGGAAAAGCAGCAGCAAAGGCCAATAGACGTGCACATATATGCAGTGAAGCTAGGTAACCTGGGGTCTTAAGAAAAGTTTACTGTGCTTCTCTGTATACAGTGTAATTTTTTCCCCAAACAACCCAGGACATTTGTTCTTTATGTGGTCTGCATTTATGTCTAACTTCAAAGTGTGCATAAGCTGCTAGGACTTCCCCTGCCCTATGAAAGGATTATTAAAATCTTTTAAAGCAAATCAAGTGAATCCTTCACACTTACTGGACTTAATGACTAGGATTTGCAGACATGTTTAAAGAGTCACTTTCAGGAAGAGACAGACCATGGAAAATTTTAGACTAATTTTAACTGATTCTTTTGACAAAGAAAAATGTGCCGGTGTAATCTGGGTTTCAGTAAAGTATTTGCTACAATTCCAAATGGGAAATTAGTTAAATTGGAGAAAAGAGGGATTAATGTGAGAACTGATAGATGGATAAGGAACTGGCTAAAAGGGAAGCCACAATGGGTCTCACTAAAAGAGGCTATAGGGGTGATAGTTGAGCTACTAGTGGAGTTCCTCAGGAATGGGTTTGGGGACATTTTTATTCATGATCTTGGTACAAAAGTGATTAAAATTATGGCCACGTTATTATGCAATCCAATTAAAAAGCTGATGATGGATTAGATCAGAGATGATGTGATGAAGTCTTGGTCACCATTTTCAATTAATACTTAATAAAATTCCCCATTTATCGGTCAGCCAAGTCAGGTGGGAAAGCGTTCTCATGAAGCAGTCTGAATTTCTAATGCACTGAAAATTCAGAAGACAAAAAATGGACTAGTTTTGGAGGGCGATTTTAGCAACAGACACCATTTTAAAAATATCCTAGATATATGCACAAGAAATAGGCACAAGCAAAATGTTTTTATTCATTTATTTGATAAAATGGTGGTAATACTTCCAGACAAGTACACACAAACACAGAACATGAGCATCTTCATTGATATTTGAAAAAAAAAATATATCAAAAGAATCAAAGATAGTTGAAAGTAGATTTATCCCCAGTAGAGGAACTGACAAAATAATCCTGCTGAACCAGCAAATCTCTGGATACACAATATGTGGTAAAACTCACTAGGGGCCCCAAACGAAAAATTAAGGGTCCGTACTCCACTTCTTGCACCTGCTCGCACATTGGATTTCTGAAGGTGAAGCCTGAGCCCCACTGAGCTGGAACCAAAGTCCTGCTGCACCAAGCTATCTCTGGAGGGCACCTTGGCCAATTGCCCTGCCTGCTAGCCCCTATTGCTGGCTTTGCAAATAATACAAGTTCCTATTAACTAAAACACCAGTGGAAATAAGAATTAGATCTTTGTATGCTCCAGCTTTGCAAAAAAAAAAAAAAAAAAAAAAAAAAAAAAAGATGTAAAAATCAGTCACATACAGGCAGGACTATCATAGTATGAAATAAAATTAAGAGAAGTCTTCCTAATTTCCAAGAATATCAAAATTGGAAGGTCATGGGCATGATGTCAGGACATGGATGAAAAAAGATATATGTTGTACATCTATCCTTGACATTTCTGTTACTCTGGTATTTGGGAAGTGCCCTGAAGTGTTTCTCTGTTTGTGGTCCACCCACACTAGATCCTGACCACTACACTAACCATTTCATGGTTACACTGCGGATAAAATTCGTTCCGATTCTAGCTGAGATTAATTCTTTTTACTCTAACATGTGAGGTGAAAGATGAGCACATTTTAATTAAAAGATGTCCCTTTTAAGTGAAAGAACCACTCACACTAATAGCTCCTTGAGAGCTAAGTTGTAATATAGGCTTTCAAAACCTTAATTGCTCATCCATTCTTGTTGTAGATTGCACCATGGGAGCTTTTTATGCCAGTGATTTACCTCTATATCCATCTCATTATTAGAAGAGGTCCAGCCGAGATAAGTGGTAGGCATGTGCAGCCCTTCCTAACTGACACTGAATAAAAGATCTCTTGTTCAGGGCAAAAAAGCTTACTCTGTGGCTACACCACAAACACCTGCAGAAAAATCCTACCTGAATCTCCTACATCAAAGTGGACATTCTGCTTAGGTGGACCAATAAAGTGGTAGATTCCCCATTGAGACAGCATTCACAACAGACAAAGATGGACAACTATATTGCAACATGCTTTTTTGAAAATTAGCAAATGTGTATTCAGCTCTAACAAATAGCCACTCTTGAGTTTTCCTTGAAACAAAATGAGATGGGAACTTGTAACTAAATATTTTCATGTGAAAAGACCACTCAGTCATATCACTGGGGAAGAGGGGGAATACAAGGGGGGAAATACAACCAAAAAAAGGGGAGGGGGGTCACATTTCCATTTTATAGGAAAAACAATCAAGTCAAAACAATGAGTAGAAATCAATTAGTCCACAAATAGCAATTGAAAAGCTTTTCCCGACTAGATACCGTTAAGCAAACAGATCTTAGTTTTCAAGGACTATATACACACCAGATGCTCCTCTGGTTTCAGCAGTAATTTACTGTATATAACAAAATATATTTAACAGCAACCACTCACTTCAGAATGATATTCCCAGCCATAATGGCAGTTAGAACTAATTCTGCACCAGACATTGAATGAACATGACTGAGAAATCAGAAAGGAAGAAAGTTTGAAGTAGAGTGACATTCACTTTAGTGCAGAGAGCAATTCATCATTTAAAACACATTAAGAATTTACGTGGTGTGTAGAGGCATGTGTGAGCCTTCTGCTCTGTAAGTTTTCTTTATCGCTTACACAGCAGTGTAAAATTCCAGCAGCAGTGGTAACCAGTGACTATAAAATATCATTAAGTTGTTAATATAATAAGCAGATCCTGACAAACATCAGTTCAAATTCATATGACTTGGTGGAGATTGAAGCCACAACTATAAAACAAAGTCAAACACGCTCTAAAAAGATATTGTTCAACTCTCACATCAGGATGCAAGTCCAGCCTCTCTCAAATTCACTATTGGTGTGGTCTACCATTGAATATTTGGCTCCCAGATCAATGTCACCTCACCTCACATCTGTAGTTGCTATGTAGCCACACAAATTGCCTTGAAATTAGGCTAAATGGTTCAAGATTCATTAGGACAATCTGGGTGTTATTTTCAAAAACAGCTACAGTAAAACCTGTGTTATCTGGCATGTTCAGGGATTAGGGCATTCCGGTTATCTGAAAATGCCACTTGAGGGTCCCATCAACCTACCCCCCCCCCCCCCAAAAAAAAAGAAAAACAACCAATGGACGATAATAGTAAAACTCAAGTTTTTAATATTGGTAGTTTTGTAGCATGAGGCAGTTGGTCTCACATTTCTTTCTTAAATAAAAAAATTGTTAAGCCAATCATGGTAAACCAAGCCAGGCCTGTGCGCCTGAAGATGTAACAGTATTGTGGCTGGGGGCAATGCCGGTTAACAAAGTTTTCTGGTTAACAGAGTGCTGGATAACAAAGTTTCACTGTATTCAGCTATGTGTCTTATTTAAACACAAGAACATTTTTGAAAATCAGGTCATGCAGGTTTTAAAAAACCAAACAACTATTTTAAGTGGAGTTCAAATTTCTTCACTGTCCACTATTCTTCCCAGACCTCATCCTCCTTACAATCCAATGTTCCAAAAGGTTGGGGGAAAGCCTGAATAATTGGACCAAATGCTTACTAAACTCCAGCTGGAAAAGACAACTAAGATTTTTCTAAATATTAAAGATGAATTTCTGATTAAGTACATGCTATTGTGGCACAGATGTTCCTATTAATTTAGTTTCCTTGCCAAAAAATAGTGCATAACCACCAAAGGGTGCAAATTCACATCCTAGCTCCTTTTAGGTGCACTCCCTTATCTGGTCTTTCATGTCACAGTAATAAACATACTCTGCAAATATTTTTAGAATTACCTGTACTTATTTTCCCTTTAAATCAGTAATTTCCACCATAATCTAACTCACAAGCCTAGTAAAACACCATACTAACTGCACAAAATGTAGCTGCACAAAACAGGAGGTTTTTTTTTTTTTTTAAGAGTGTTTCAATTTTAAAAATCTTCAAACTCCTTAGGTCACAATACTCCTCATAAAACTGAGAATTCCCTCAAACACCCAAGTCACTTCATGCAAAGCACTGAGTGTAAGAGAGGAGACAAGCTGGGTAAAAGTAAAAGTTGAGGAAGTTAGATACAGGACAGTGAAAGCAGTTTTACAGTGTGGTTTAAAAAATAAGCTTCAAAAGTTCTTACACTCCTTTAAATTCTGTTTCACTAATTAATTTATGCAGGATTTTACACACACACCTTCCTTTTCTTTCCCCTAGTAGAATTCGGTCTGCCTTCTCCTTACTAAGGAGCCACATATCATGCAATTAATTTTTCTTTTTTTTTTTTAAAAAAAAAAGCAGAGTTCCAAAATGTTATTAGGTAGTTCTACAATTTATATCGGTAACACAATATGACCCAAAATGTTTGAAGTCTGCATCAAGTGTTGTATAATACTATTTTCTCCCTTTTGGTATTATCAGACGTGAAGTTTCAAGTTGAAATGCAAGAGTTATCAAATTAGAAAAATATCAATTTTCTATCATTTGCAATATATTTTTATTAACAATGTGATTAGATTTAACTTTAAAGGCCCAAATCTGCAAAGCAGCACTCACGCAAGTATAGTTAATACAGCACAGTCCTATGGACAGTAACACTACACACAGTTGTATTTGTTTCTGGAAATAGGCCCTTAGTTAGCAATAAACTAACAGCAGTTTTATTTACTAGGTATCAGTTTATCGGTCTCAGATGCACCCAAACTGCATGCAATGAAGACAAGTATCATCTAATGTATTTAGTATCTTTGTGAAATGCAGTTTGGAGCACTAGTAAACAAATTCATCTAAATCACCAGAATGAGACAGAATAGTTGCTAGTTATGAAGGCTTATACTGTGTTTTTCCCCCTCAACCATTCAGCTAATAAAAATACATAATTAGAACTTTACAATCTATTTTAGAGTTGTACTACTGCCTAAGCGGCTTTGTGCCGGAGCATCTTCCACATAAAGCAGGATACAAGAACAGTCCCCAGCAGACTTCTTGGAGTATCCTAGCCCAGTAAAGCCAGGATTTCCACCTTCAGCTTTTCCTGATTGTCAGTTTACGTATAACAGTAGATGTTGTGGCTATAATTTTGGTTCCAATGGAAAAAGCTTTCATAAAAACGGTTTTGCAGCATTTTTTTAAAAAGTTTAAATGTTAATATAATCTCCTGTAGAAGTTTAACATTTTCAATTCTAATATTTTGTACATTAATACAGAATACTATAGGCCTTTTTCCTTAATTCAGAGTTGTCAAGTGGAGATGTCAATTTCTGCTCTTCATGAGGCACTACGGGTTAACAATAAATGAGGCACGCATGAGTTAAAAATTAGTGGTGCTACAGTTGCATTTTTTCCCCTTAAAAATATAGTC
Organism: Pelodiscus sinensis; assembly: GCF_052426305.1. Lineage (NCBI taxonomy): Eukaryota > Metazoa > Chordata > Testudines > Trionychidae > Pelodiscus > Pelodiscus sinensis. The sequence continues at coordinate 227,260,692 of NC_143052.1, forward strand.
ACCCCATTTTAAACTTCAATATCAAAGGAATATAATAAAGCATACCAGGGATCGCATTGTACACCACAAATGCAAACAGTGGCAGGTTGATATACTGCATTACAATAAAGGCTATTTTAAAAATGTATCCAATTTTCTTTTAATATGTTCAAAAGCATCCTTCCCCATGTAGTCTATATGGCCTTCCTCCCACTTCTTGCGTTCATCTTCTGCATTTGGTGCCTCTGGTTTGAGCTGAATGGATAGCTCAGAAATATGGTGGGCTGTCTCATCCTAAAAAAAGGAGACAGGGCAGTGCAAAGCAGTCAATTCATTAGCTTTATTCTAGTGACAGGCTTAAAATGAGTTTCTAAATTTTAATCATCCTAACCAAAATTGCCTTAATGACATTATTCGTTACGATTTCCATGATATGATCACAATTTCCCAGATGTAACACTTAGCAAAGCATCTCTGGCAAGGCAAAGTATTTCCTTATCCTAACTCAATCTGACATTCAGAAATGCCAATAAAAATTAGTTTAAATGAGGACACAGGAATAAAGTTCTTTACCCTATAAAGCTGTAACCCTGCACCTGTGCAGAGTAGGAATAACCATAGCAGAATTCCATCTGGACAGAGGCATCTTCACTACAGATCCTAGTGCCAGACTTTGGTTTTCACAGCTGAGGATATTGGGAAGATTCCCAAACATGAGATTCTTTTCAGGTAACAAATCTGAGGAATTGTCCCAGATTGAGGTGTCATTAGAGGTGGTTTTGGAACAAGTTGATGAACTTAACAGTAACAAGTTCCCGGGACCAGATGGCAGTCACCAAAGAGGTCTGAAAGAACTCAAAAGTGAATCTGCAGGACTATTAACTATAGTTTGCAACCTATCCTTTAAGTCAGCTTCTGTATCTAATGACTGGAAAATATAAATATTGGCATCCCATTAGCTAAGTGCTCCAGAGGTGATCATGGCTATTACAGACCAGTAAGTCTAATGTCAGTACCAGTAAGTTATCTGAAACTATAGTAAAGAATAAAATCGTCAGATACATAGATGAACATAATTTGTTGGAGGAAGTCAACGTGGTTTCTGCAATGCTATGTCTACACTGTAGAGCTACTTCAGGATACGGGAAGCTATTTAGGGATATATTCCACATCTTTAAAAACAGCCCATTATTTTGAAATAGATTTCAAATTAACAGGCATGCTATTCCGGCATCCCTGGTTCAGGGATGTTTCAGAATAGAGATTTAGAAATAAGCTTTTTTCAAATTACCTCAAAATAAGCTATGGAATTTGTTTAGTGGAAATCGTGCATCTTATTTTAAGGTAAAGGTACAACGTAGATGCACCTTAAGGGAAGTCATGCCTTACTAGAGTGCTTTGGGGGAGGTGGAGGTCAGCCAACATGTTGATAAGGGGGATCCAGTGGATACAGTATACTTAGATTTTCAGAAAGCCTTTGACAAGGTCCCTCAAAGTCTCTTAAGTAAAGTAAGTGGTCATGGGATAAGAGGGAAGGTCCTTTCATGGATTGATAACTGGTTAAAAGACAGGAAAGAAAGGGCAGGAATAAGTGGTAAGCTTTCAGAATGGAGACAGGTAACAAATGGGGTTCCCCAAGGGTCCATATTGGGACCAATCCTATTCAGCCTATTTATAAATGATCTGGAGAAAGGGGTAAACCAGGAGGTGGCAAAATCTGCCGATGAACTCAAACTGCTCAAGATAATTAAGACCAAAGCAGACAGAAGAGGTTTAAAAAGCATAAAATTAAGTGAGTGGGCAGCAAAATGGCAAATGGAGTTTAATGTTGATAAATTTAAAGTAATGCACATTTTAAAAAAAATAAACCCAACTATACATACAATATAATTAGCTACAGCTACTCAAGAGAGATCTTGGAGTCATTGTGCACATGTCTCTGAAAATATCCACTCCATGTGCAGCATCAGCTCAAAAAACCACACAAAAAACCCAAACAGAATGTTAGGAATCATTTTTTTTTTTAAGACAGAAAAATATCTTATTGCCTCTCTATAAAGCCATGGTATACCCACATCTTGAATACTTTGCGTACAGCCTCATATCAAAAGATATATTTGCATTGGAAAAGGTTCAGAAAAGGGCAACAAAAATGATTAGGGGCTTGGAATGGGTCCCATATGAAAAGAGACTGGGATTTTCAGCTTAGAAAAGAGGAGACTATGGGGGCATATGACAGAGGTCTATAAAATCATGACTGGTGTGGAAAAAGTCAATAAGGAAAAGTTAGTTCTTATATTGTGGGAACCAATAAATAACGGTCACCAAATGGAACTAACAGGTAGGTTGAAAGAGGGAAGTTTTTCCCCTTACACAGCACATGGTTGGCCTGTGAAACTTCTTGCCAGAGGATATTGCGAAAACCAGGACTTCAACAAGGCTCAAGAAAGAGCCAGAGAGATTCATGGAGGTTAGGTCCATTAATGGCTATTAGCCAGGATGGGTAGGAATGGGGTCCCTAGCCTCTGTTTGTCTGGAAATTGGTGACAGGAGAGGGATCACATGATATTACCTGTTCTATTCATTCCCTCTGGAGCATCCTGGCATTGGCCCCTGTCGGAGGACTGGATACCGGGGTAGATGGACCTTTGGTCTGACCCAGTATGGCCTTTCTTATGACTGGGATTATAGTTTTGTCTCCAAAGAGTTAGTGGACAAGGCAGTAAGAATTCCAGGTAGAAACAGCTACATTCATCAGATACCATCAATAATTATCCTGAAACTCATGTCAATTTTAATTAGAAAAGGACCACTCAGTGCAGATAGATTTGAATATCCTTCAGAGGAGCAATCTTAACAATTTTGGTCCGGAGACCCAATTAGGAAAGGTTATTATGTGAATCAGAGATCATGAACAAGTATGGATATATTATAGCGTTTCATAAGAAATTTTGCAATGCCAAAACTTTGTCTAATATTTTAAATTTTCATATAGTGCCCACCAAATCTAAAAGTTTAAAATACTGTGGATATAGCACCAGCCATCTATCTATGGCAGCTCATAAAGTAGTAGTTGAATGTTTGCTCTATCTGAACATACTGCTCAGAGAAGAAGGTCCTCTGCCATCAACTCATTCAGAAAGCTCCACATAGCCCTTTGAACACTTGCAGGAAATTCATAAGGCAACTTCAAAAATGAAGCTCCAGATCTTTCTGCTTAGTTACCAATTCATACACCTAAGGCCCAACAACCAAGAAACAAAGTTTTGCACAGCATATCTACTCCTTGGAGCTATGCAGGTGACAAAACCGGACGCTTCCTTCTTAAGTAAATATGCAATGCCTGCTAATACATGGCTAACCCATTTACTTATCTTTATTACATGGATTAAAGGTAAACTTTGGATATTATTAATGACAAAAAGTTAAATATTATGGATGAAATTCTGGTTCTGTCCAAGTCAGTGGCAAAATTCCCACTGAGCTGAATGGAACCAAGATTTAATATTTTAATTTTTTTTATCTTAAAGCTAAAAATAATTTAAACACACCAATTGAAACAAGTACTTATTCCAAGACCTAAGACTAATTTTATGATCTTAACACTTTAGATTAACATTCAAAAGTGTACAAAGAGAGCTTTGTAAACAAGGTCTGAAAGTAGTAAAGATATTACACAGAGAAAATTTCTATATCTGCCTTATATATATTTATTACTTTAAGCCATAATTAGCTGATCTTTCCCAAAATTGTGTTGGCAAAGAATGAAATAAATGCACAAAGCCTCGCAACAAGGATGGATCACAAAAAGTTGTTGTGTATACCAGCTTCAAGGTTTGTTGTGGGGCAGGATGAAAGACAGGCTGCTCTAATGGTTGGTTTGGCTCAGGGAGACGGACTTCAGAGCTGCGTTGTTCAACTTGAGGTACTACAGGTGTCTGAAATATAAGTGTAAAGCTTTATTAATTGATTAATTTACTTATAAATATTCATGATTACAAGATTTCTGCGTTCAGTGTGAGAATTCACACATACTAGAGTTAATTTGAAGAGGATGTTATCAAGATAAAGTTATTAAAGAAACTTTACAGCAGTGGTACCCAACCTTTTGGGGCGCCAGGCACCTGGGGGCGGGGCCGTGTGTGTTGTGCATCCGGGGGAGGGGCCGCATAGTCGCTGTGCGCCCAGGGCGGGGCCACGCATGTGCCGTGTGCAGGGCCAGCTCTAGGTTTTTTACCTCCCTAAGCAAAAACATTTTTGGCCACCCTGCCCCGCCCCCCGCTGGAGGACAGGCACTGACAAGGAAAGCGCCCCTTTCACCTTGTGGCTCTGACTCCCACCACGCCCTCCGGCCAAACCCAGCCTACACATCTTGTCTCCCCTCCACACACATCCCCATCCACACATCCCAACCCCCACCCACCGAACCCAGTTTCCACCTCCTCCCCCCTCCCAGGCAAACTCAACCCCTCAGTGACCGGATGCAGCCTGCCCCCCTTCTGTTCCACACCTGATCACCCTGCACCCTGTCTTCACTCCCAGCCAAACTCGATCTCCCCCTCCCCACCGGACCCAGTCCGCTTCCCTCTCCTACTTCCCCCCACTGACTGAACTCCATCTCCTTTCCCTCTCCCTGCCAAACCCTCCTGCCTCCTCCCCCCAGCACATGTGGAAATGTCGGAGCACCCTAGGGGAGGAGGTGAAAGTGGCATGGGTCACCCTGGGGGGGATGCACACGCACACAGTCGGGAAACAAAGGGCAAGGCCAGGGACACCTCTCCCCCCATCTCTGAGCCAGGGCAGGCGAGGCCCCCTCAGGCTGCAACCACATCGGGCTGCAAAGTAGCTCTCCCCTCCCCCCAGCCTAAGCACCTCTGCTTGAATCATCCCCTGGACTGGGCAGGGCCTTCCTTCTGCCCAGCCCCATCAAGGCTGCAGCTCTACTCTCCCTCCACGACCAGCACTGAGGCAGAGAAAAGGGGGAGAGTTGCCCCCCATTTGCCAATGTGCACTACTTCCCCCCGCCCCCTGCAAATTACACACTCCTGCAAATTTCTTGGCCAAGGGTGCCCGCTCCGGCTGGAGGGGTCATTAGTAAGCGTGAGGCAGGCAGAGAGAAGACCAAAGGCACCTGGCTCACAGCGTGGTCCCTGGCTGCAGTGACCGGGGCTGCCCCTTGCCCGGCCCTGGATCGCTCTGTGAAGCCTGCCCTGCACAGCCCGGGGAAGAGTGGCTTGCCCACCAGGGCCGTAGTGCTCTGGCGCCGCTGCTGTTTTCAAAGCTTGTGGTGCGCCCCCTGCACATCAGGCTACACTGGCTGGTGCCAGTCAGAGAAGCGCTAACTATCCCCGGGGCGCCAAAGTCTGCTTCATGAATGGGAGGCTCCCTTGAGCATTTCCCGCTCCGCTGCCACTGGGCAGCGGCAGCTGTGCTGGGAAGGTGACTGGAGCAGCGCGTGGCCAGCACTCCTGCTGGGGCTGCCCCGCTGCAACGCCCTCTCCCTGGTGCACTCTAGAGGGCGCGCTTTTCTCCCTGGTGCCGAGGGAAGGCAGCGAGGAAGCCCTGGAACCATGATGTCATGACGCCTCAGCCAATCACAGCAGGGCTGCGAGTTCGACTTGCCCCACACACCCCGCCTGCCAAGGGTGGCTCGCTGCTGGCCCATCACATGCTCTGCTGCCCCTCCCATTGCCTTGGGCGGCCACAGGGAGGCCCATGTTGGGCGGTAAGGGTTAGGAGTTCTCTGGCCAGTGTCTCAGGGGCGGCCGAAATGCCGCCTCAAGCACGTGCTTGGTTTGCTGGTGCCTAGAGCTGGCACTCCATGGGCGCACATAAGTGCTCCGGCAGGCGCCATGGCGCCTGCGGGCACTGTGTTGGGGACCACTTCTTTAGAGATTTACATGTGGGTTTTCATAACTATATCCACCACTGCTAGTGCCAAATATGTAAAAAGAAAAATACATGCTCAAAAAATATATACACCTTGTACTTACGATTTTATTATCAAACTCTTCAGGTGCAGAAGCAGTGATGTCCATTTCAGATGTTTGTTCTAGAAATGTGGGTATTTGCAGAGAATTGATAACCAGAGGAGTCTCATTTTTCAGTCTAATTTCATCATCATAGAAAACATGCTAGCAAAAACAAAACCACATCACTGTAAGAGAAATTTTGAAACAAAACTATTTTATGGAATGTGGCATTAACAGGTTATTAAAAAATATTTATACTTTCTTCAGGATACAAGGCTCCCAGTGGTATTTTCTTCTTGATTAGGGCGTCCTAGTTCATTCTACTTTACATTCTATGGTTTCTTTATTGTACCAAACATGGCGGGGAGGGAGCAAGGGGGAAGAGAAAAAAAAATTGCAAATATCTACAATCTGCCATTCCCCTTCCTCTTCTCTTCTTCTTGATTTTCTAAAACCAGAAGAAAAAAAAAAAAAAAAAACCACACACCACCACCCTCCAACTGATTTGATGAGCCCATTTAAGTTTTATAATCATCCTCCAGCTAAAAACACATGGTTGGGAAAAATCCATGTAAGTAATATTTGAATAATCAAAATCAAAGTATTCTCTATCCCCCACTTCTAGTTGCCGCTTTCTCATTGGAAACCATAATCTACTCATCAGCACCTGTTCCACACTAGCCACTTTTAAAGAAATATATTCTTCATTTGCATATTTAAATTAAAATTTAATACCGAATTGCATGCTTACAGCTATAAAACTTTCAGATAAAGCTTTTTTCAATAAGTTTAAAATATGATCCTCCTACAGTTAAAATGCAGTTCTGAAAAGATGAAATCGCTGTATTCTGTAGCTGTGTCTTCAGTGGATGCAAGTCAGTTCAGCTTAATCATACACAGTGGAGCAATGCTGATTTACATCAGCTCAAAATCTGGCTCCAAAGCTTTGAGAGTTTTTTCCCCCCTCCCTATGCAAGGGACAGTGGAGTTTTTTAGGCTCAATTTATAAACATTATTCATAACATTGTCTTCAAAGATTTTTTTTCTTAGCATCAAAAGTGACGTACTATAGGTTAAACCTCTCTAGTCTCTCAGGGTATGTCTACACTATAAAGTAAATTCGAACTAACAAACGTTAGTTCAAATTAACTTTGATAGGCGCTACACTAGCGCTCCGCTAGTTCGAACTTAATTCGAACTAGCGGAGCACTTAGTTCGAACTAGGTAAACCTCATTCTACGAGGACTAAGCCTAGTTTGAACTTACTAGTTCGAATTAAGGGGTGTGTAACCCCTTAATTTGAACTAGTGGGAGGCTAGCCCTCCCCAGCTTTTCCTGGTGGCCACTCTGGCCAACACCAGGGAAACTCTATGCCCCCCTCCCGGCCCCGGACCCCTTAAAGGGACACGGGCTGGCTACGACGCTCGTGCCAGGTGCAAGCCTGCCAGCACCCAGCTAGCAGACCCTGCACCTGGCACGGCTCGAGCCAGCCACCCGATGCCCCCCAGCCCTCCCCCTCTTCCCGGGACCAGGCTGGCGGCTCCGGGAGCTTGTCCGGGACCGCAAGGTGGGCACCCGCCTTGTCGAGTGCAGACATCGTGGACCTCGTCCACGACCTCCGCACTAGGCACAGGAAAGTGGCCGTCTAGGACAGGAGAGCTGCTAGCCTGGCCACCCAGGAGCAGGTGTGCATGAAAAATCAAGGTGGTCCACTGAGACCCTCGACCCTGAGCACTGAGCTTACAATGGCCGTACCGGGTCAGACCAAAGGTCCATCTAGCCAAGTAGCCTGTCTGCCAACAGCGGCCAACGCTAGGGACCCTGGAGGGGATGGACCGAAGACCAAGCCATTTGTCTCGTGCCATCCATCTCCAGCCTTCCACAAAGTTTGGGCAGGGACACCACTCCTACCCCCTGGCTAATACCACTCCATGGACCCAACCTCCATGACTTGATCTAACTTCTCTTTAAACTCTGTTCTAGTTCTAGCCTTCACAGCCTCCTGCAGCAAGGAGTTCCGCAGGTTGACTCTTTGCTTTGTGAAGAACAACTTTCTCTTACTAGTTTGAAGCCTGCTACCCATTCCTTTCCTTTGGTGTCCTCTAGTCCTTCTATTATGGGAACTAATGAAGAACTTTTCTTGATGCACCTTCTCCACCCCACTCATGCTTTTATAGACCTCTATCCTGTCCCCCCTCAGTCTCCTCTTTTCTAAACTGAAAAGTCCCAGTCTCTTTAGCCTCTCTTCATATGGGACCTCTTCCAAACCCCTGATCATTGTAGTTGCCCTCTCCTCTCCTCCCCTCTCTCTCACCTCCTTTTCCCAGTCTCCCCGAGTTTTGTTAAATAAAGAGAATCTATTTTTGACCACACGTTTTCTTTATTTTGTAAATCAGGAAGGGGGGCTAGGGAAGGGTAAGTGAAAGGAGGTGAGGGAGGAATGGGGTACGAGCCCCCGATGGGGAGGACTGGGCTGGCTCTGCGGGCGGAAGCTCTCCTGCAGTCCCCCAATTACCCCCTCTCCCCAGATGGCAGCCTGCGGCAAGAGCAGCCGGTCTGATGGCCGAATGCTGTGATGTGCCCAGTGTGGGCACTCAGGGCACTCCATGCCAGGACTGCTTTGCAAGCGGGGCACCCCTGAGAATGGTCTGTCCGGGGTGGTGGTCGGGTCCCTTTAAACACAGCCCTCGGCTAGCCTGAGGCAGCAGCTCCACGCTAGAAGTCCGCACCTGATGCCCTGCCGGCACTGCTTCCGGCCATCCTTAATCCCGGTTCAGGGTCCACTTAATGTGGACATGCTAGTTCTAATTAGCAAAACGCTAATTCGAACTAGTTTTTTAGTCTGGATGCATTAGTTCGAATTAGCTTAGTTTGAATTAACTAAGTCGAACTAAGTTAGTTCGAATTAGCGCTGTAGTGTAGACATACCCTCAGAAATCTCTGGTGAGCTACATTCATGGGCCAGTATGATTTCAATTAGCAAGATGTCTACTTATCATGGGTGTGACCAAGTTTCCCCAGTGTCCCATAAAGTTTGTTTACAGCCACTAGTCCTGGCTCTCAGTGTTCTGTGCTGCTATTTAGCTCCAATGTACCCCTAAAAGTCTAAGAGCCTAATAAGCAGCTGAAGTGTTGGAAATGCTGCTAGACAACATTGACCTCCTATGGTCAGGTGAACAATAAGCTAATACTCTGCACAGAGGTATAATTATCACATTCATCTCTAGTTAATATCTGTCAATAAATGTTTGACTGTTTTAAAGATAATCAGAAGCCAGCATGCTTCTCCATCTCTCCATGCCAAAAAGTCAAAGTAATAATTTTTATCTATGGAGTTAGCCAGTGTTTCAATTTTGGCATATTCCCGGTTGGCCCTTTTCCAAGACAAAACTTTACCTTTTGTCCCTGGGACTCTGAGTTTGCCATCTCTTGACATTTTTCTAACAAAGGCAATATGTTAGCATAGTATATCTTCCACCAGAGTTGAAGAAATGAGAACTGATTTGGAGATCCTGAGGTGGCGCCATCATGCATAATTGTTCTTGTCTGAGGGTTGTACGTATAGTGCCATGGCTTTGTTGACCCCAAAAAATGAACGACCTTTGCATCTCTGCCAAAACTATGGAAGACACACAAATACATAATTATGATATAGGAATAAATACATTCCGATTGGCATTTCATAATAAATGTGTATGCTTGGTGCTATAACATCTTGCAGCAACTATCAGGACTAGAGATGTTAAAAATGTGGTTAATCAAGTAACCATACCTGCTGAAGATTTCAGTAGTTACATGCAGGGGGAGGCAGAGGGGAAGAGGAAAGAGGCAGCTCCCCAGGAGCTGGTGTGCATGTAGAGCTAGTTTTTAAGCTGGCTCCTCAGGCATACTGGCTCCTGCCTACCTGCTCATTGGTTTACTGTGTGAGCAGTTACTTTCACATCCCGACTTTTACAAATTAATAAGGTCTAGGAAATATCACCAGAATTGATCTCAGTTATGCACAGTTGAAAACTGTGCTGAATTAAAATTGTATTCATTTGAATTGATTTATTGCTTCCACTCACTGCCCCCGCCCCCAGCAGAAACAGCATTGCCATTTGTTTCCTACTGCTGAGTCCAATTGAAAGTATTCAGAAACTCATTGTTTCTTCTTGAACATTCCTCTCCAAATTACTTTTAAAAAAATGTCCTGCGTCAGTGTTCTGTGCTGTTATTAAGCTCTAATTTACCCCTAAATGTGTTGTAATATCCCAGTAATCAATGGCAGTGCTGGTAACGTTGCTAGACAATATTGACCTCCCATGGTCTGACACGGGCGGATAGAGAGCAGGGCGAGTGGGGCGGCCACCCTGGGCCCCGAGCTTCAAGAAGCCCTGCGCATGCGCCATGGCGCCACCACGCATGTGCCGTGGCAAAGGGGAGGCCCCGCGAAATTCTGCTGCCCTGGGCCCCGCAAAATCCTCATCTGCCCCTGGTCTGACAAATTCTCTGGTTTGGCACTGGTCAGGTCCCAAGGATTCCAGACTAGAGAGGCTCAGTCTGTACTGTTATATAAGCCTGGTATTCTGCATCAGACCAGATGCAGAAGACTCATTATTGTACTCCTACTTCTTGTCACATTAAAATCACATTGTGTGTTCTTCTGCTAGATTAACTTCTAATCAACAAGTTTCAGAATGGGTCGCTATCCTTTTCTCTTATAATTGAGCAAAATACTTTAAAGGATTGTTTAGCATTGCCATCATCCATCAGTAATACTACTTACTGTTTGAAAGCAGGAACATAGGTGTAAATAGCACTACTGCTTAAGTTGTAGATAAATGGTAAATGTTTGCCAATATCTGTTGTTGCCCAATTACTGAAGAAACTGTTTAATAAGCCTTGATCACCACCTAGAACATAATTTAAAAAAGCATTAAAAAACACACAACAAAACACACACATTGATCTAAGCTACAATTTGTCCAAACATTTAATGGCTGAGAAAATTCAGGGCTGAAAAAAGAAAACAAGCTGAGTACAACCAAGACACTCTGCTCTAAAACAGGAGTTATTTGAATCATACAGATTTACAGTCCTGTGCAGTGTCCTGGGACCACAAGCCTGCATGTGTATGTGCAGAGTAAGTGGAAGCTGGGCATTAATTTCTTGCTGGTCTCCAAAGTAGATGATTGGAGCCTCATCTCTAACTCCAATCTCTGGCTTGTGGGGGAGGTAATCTAAGAAAGAGCCAGTGTCTCCTCTCCCCCGCCCTACCCAACTCCAAGTACTGTTTCTGCGGCTGCACAGACACAGCAAAAACAGTCTAACCCACAGTAAATCTGTGGCCTCTACAGTAATTTAGATTAATCTTTTAGACTCCAAAGAGGAAGTTACATGAATATTCACTGCTGTCTAGCTTCCAAAGGCCAGCTTAAGTATGAGAAGAAAAAAAAAAGCAAAATATTCAAATTGGATTAAAGTTGCCTGTAAGCAGCAGCTAGTCAAAAGAGACAACCGAGGTGATGGTGGGTTGGAAGATAAGGAAATAGAAGCAATGGTGTTATACTAGTTTAACTGTTTGCAGAATTAGGGCTAAGGACATTAATGAGCAGGTATTTGGCTAATCATGTGGTCGATACAATTCAACTACATAATTAGTCAATAAGGGCAGGCACTTTGCAGAGCCAGAGCAAGGGCAGCTCCCGGATAGGTTTCTGGCTAGGAATGCAGCTCTGCCTTTTAAATATAGTACTAGTGGGGCAGTTCTTACTGCATTTAAAAGGCAGAGCCACAGCTCTCCTGCTCCCAGCTCACGCCAGCTCCAGCAGCACCTGTTCATGGTTGCCCAGACTGGCTGTGGGCAAAGGCTGTGAGCAAGCCTGGGCCATTGCAGGCAGAGGCTGCTTTATGGCAGCCTCCTCTACCTCACCCTGTTGTTTCTTAAGCCAGCTTCCCCCAGTACTGGTTCATGCCTTTCCCCCCCCCCCCCACACCCCTTCTGTGGAGTGTTAGGGGGAAGCAAGTAGTTGAGTACTCAACTTGACTACCCAATAAACTTAGGCTTATTGGAGAGTCTAGTACTAGACTATTTGCTTACATCCTAATTAGGGTCTTGACTAATTATACTTAAAGTTAATATAAATACATAATAAAATTCTACAGCAGGAATTTGATAGCATGAGAAATAATAAAACTTGCCAAATAATTAAGACTAGGAGGAAACAGAAGTTAAGAGTTCATGGAATCATAAAAATGTTGAGCTGGAAGAGACCATGAGAGGTCACCTAGTTCAGCCCCTCCCCCTACACTTAGGCAAGATGAAGTATATCTCTAGACTATCTCTGACAGGTGTTTGTCAAGCCTATCCTTAAAAACAGCCAGTGATGGGGAATTTCACAACCTGCCCTGGAAATCTATTACACAGCTTGTGTATCCTTGAAAAGCTTTCCTTACTATCTAACATCTGCTGCAGATTAAGCCAATTGCTGCTTCTCCTACTCTCAGCATTTGCTCACCATAACCTTTGTAACAACCTTTCACATATCTGAAAACTCAGATTTAACCTCAGTCCTTCTCTTTCAACATGCCTATTTTTTAAACTTTTCCTCATTGGCCAGGTTTTCCAAATATTTTATCGTTTCTTTCATTCTCTTCTGGACTCTCACTAAATTGTTCACATCTTTATTGAAATGTGGCCTCCAGAATTGGTCAGGGTACTTCAGCTGAAGCCTCCCAACTGAAGACTAGAACCGGACAATTACTTCCCATGTATTAACATTTCTATTAATATAGCCCATGAAGATATTAGCCTTTTCACTATTTCATGACATTGCTGATTCATATTCAGGGGCATCCATTACAATCCCCAGACCCTTTCCTGCAATACTACTGCCTAGCCCACGGGTGGACAATAATTTTTGATGGGGGACTACTCCAAGGCTGTGTCCACATTGGCATCCTTTTCCAGAAAGGGATGCTAAGGAGACACTTAGGAATTGCAAATCCGTGGGGGATTTAAATATCCCCCGCAGCATTTGCATTTACATGGCTGCCGCTTGGCTGCCGCTTTTTTCCCGGAGAAAAGCGCCAGCGTAGACGCGATTCTCTGGAAAATAAGCCCTTTTCCGGAAGATCCCTTATTCCTACTTTCAAGGGCTTATTTTCCGGAGAATCGCGTCTTCACTGGCGCTTTTCTCCAGCAAAATCCCTGAGCTGGAAAAAAGCAGCAGCCATGTAAATGCAAATGCCACGGGGGATATTTAAATCCCCCGCGGATTTGCAATTCCGAAGTGTCTCATTAGCATCCCTTTTCCGGAAGGGATGCCAATGTAGACACAGCCCAAGAGTTTGGAAAATGGTCAAGGGCCTCACTCTTCCATGATCGTAATGGAGGAGATACATAAAAATGGCTATACTGGGTCAGACTAAAGGTCCATCTAGTCCAGTATCCTGTCTGCCAGCAATGGCCAGTGCCAGATGCCCCAGAGGGAGGGAACGCAACAGGTAATCCTCACGTAATCACTCCCCTGTAATTCACCTCCAGAGAAACCGAGACTGAGGCTAGGGACATCATTCCTATTCATCCTGGCTAAAAGTCATTGATGGACCTAGGCTATGAATTTATTTAGCTCTTTTTTGAACCCTGTTAAAGTTCTAGCCTTCACCTCATCCTCTGGCAAGGAGTTCCACAGGCTGACTGAGCTGAGTGAAGAAAAACTTTCCTTTGCTTATTTTAAAACCTGCTGCCTATTCATTTCATTTGGTGAGCCCTAGTTCTTATATTGTGGGAATAAGTAATTCACTTTTTCCACACCAGTCATGATTTTATAAACCTCTATCATATCCCCTTAGTCTACTCTTTTCTAAGCTGAGAAGTCCCAGTCTTCTTAAATCACATCATTACTGAAGATATTGATTAGTACCTCTTTGGGACCCTACTCGATTCCTACTTCCTGTTTAACAGCAAACCACTGATAATTACCCTGAGTACAGTCTTTTATCCAGTTTTCCACCCTCCTTAGAGGGAATTTTCCTAGTTTGCTTTGCTAAAGTGACATGTGAGACAGCCCCAAAAGCTTAACTCCTGTCCCCCCCCAAAAAACCAAGTGCTCACATTTACAGCTTTCGCCCTGAGGCCAGTAACCATGTCAAAAAAAGGAAATAATCCATCCTGACAAATCCATGCTGGCTATGAACCTTATAATTGGTTCTAGTATATTTTCAGGTACCCAAGTTGGGCTGAATGATCTATAATTCCTGGATTCTTTTTTGTTCCCGGTCTAAAAATAAGTTGTTTTCTCATTTCTAGTCCACTGGAAAAATCTGTCCTCTGAGTTCTTGAAGATAGTCACCAATGGTTCTGAGATTATGTAAGAAAGTGGCTGAAGCACTCTTGGATGAGTTTAATCAGTCCCTATTGACCTGAATATTAAATATTTTTAGCTTGTTTTTCCCCTGTTTTGGCTTGTGTTATTCCCCCTTGTTGTAAACTGTGTCAAGTATCTGGGAACAATTTACTTTAATCTTCTCTAAAAAGGTAAGATAGATGACATCAAGATGGCAGAAGTGTTTGTCTGTTAGCTCTTCTTCCCCAATAAGCAGAAAGCCTACCCTTTTCCATCCTTCTCTTGCTCGTAATATATTTACAATACTTCTTATTGACTTTCATGTCCCTTGGCTAGGTGTAATTCATTGTGTACCTTAGCCTTTCTGATTTTGTCCCTACGTTTGTGCTATTGTTCTGTATTCACACTTGTAATTTGCACACTTACAGACAAGAGAAAGAATAGTTTTGAAGTAAGTTTAAGTGAAATAATTAGTAGCGAGGTAGAGATAAATTCAGCTTTTCTGATCCACAGTTCTAGCGTGAACTGGAGCTATAATAATTTGCATCAGCAGAGGATCTGCCCCTTCGGTGTTTTGAGAGATAATTTCTTCCTTCTGCTCTGCTAAGTAGTACACTCAGCTCTTTACAGTTATGGAAAATTGGCTTATGAGGGTAAGGGTAATTTTTTACACTATGTTCGCTCAGACTTACCATCAAAACTGCCATGCTCATTAGCAAACTGCAGCAGGTTGTTATAGGTTTGTAAGGAAGGTCGAAAGACAAACACACCACTATTAAAGCAGTCTGGCCAGCCAGAATCAGGAGCTGCTGAAAGCTCTTCCCGTTCAAACAGTTCATCGATATTACATAACACCTGGGGGGTGGGGGACAAATTTAAGATTTTTGAAGTCACATTTCATGAACACGGAGCTGCCTTTAACATGTGAACAGCTAAATCAATACTTATGGATTAAATACAGGTTGAACCCAACCCCCCGGTCCGGCACCCTTGGGACCCAAACTGTCCTGAACAAAGGAATTTGTCAGACCAGGGGAAAGTCAGGCATCTGGGATCTCCCAGAGCTCCCCTCCTGGCTGCTGCCCTGGGAGAATCCGGAGGCCTGACTGCCTCTGGTCACCTGCTTGGCTCTGCTACTCCGGGAGGGGTGGAAGGGTTCTCTGACCCTGCTCAGCAGAGATAACTGTTGCTCTCAGGGGAGGATGTCCCTGATCACGCTCCCTGCACAGCTATCTACCCCCAGCTCACTGACCCTGAAGGTTGCCATGAACCAGAACAACTCTGCTCCCAACAATGTTCAACCTCTAGGGCTTTCTGGTGTAGCAACACCTGTGGTCCTCCCTGACCACAGATGTTGCTGGACCAGAAAGTCCTGGACAAGAGAGGTTCACCCTGTACTATCCTTGTCAGGGAAGCACCAAGATTTTAGAGCACATTAAAACAGTGACAACATAAAAGAGGATGTGGATTAGAATTTTCATTTATAACTTTCCTTAATTTCTATGGCAAAATACTGACTAATGAAATTACATCATCCTCCCCAGGTTTAAATGGCAAATACCTCATAATACTCTAGTGCAACAAGAAAAACACCATATTTACACCACAGAGTACACAGGCCTTGCTGGAGAGAAAGAATACTTCTGGGCATGCTGCAGAGCCCATCTGTTTGGGCAAGTAATAAGGATTGGGGAAAGCCATGTGTCTGAAAGATCTGGTTTGGCATGGACTTGGGGAGTTGGCTGAGTGGAGCACTATTTTTTTTTTAAGATTGTTTGGGTTTATTTTTGGAACTGTTTGCCTCGTGTTTGCTGATTTCTTTCTTTTAAGCTTTGAAGAGTGACTGCTCAGTTAATACTACAGCATTGAAGACCAAATCCTCCACTGTTGAAATCCTGGATTAATACTTCAAAGTCAAGGGAGAGATGCTATATTAACTGAACATCTGGCCTAAAGAGTACCTGGGCCATGCAATCATAAAATTGTAAGAAATAAAATAGTGAATAAATGTTTACCACAAAAAGGCAAAATTCAATTTAAAAAATAAATAAATAAATAAACAAACAAACCACACACACCACACCACTTCTCCTAAATCTTTTTGGTAAACACAAAATATAGGACCACACCTCAATTTATTTTTTCAGTCCCAGAGACAACTATTCAACTTTATTTCTAATATAAACAATAAGCTGGCCCAACAAAATTAACTGCTTAAGTATACAGCATGGCCCATGGGAATCATTTTTGGGGGGGGGGGGGGGGGGGAAGGAAGAAGGGATCATGGTCATAGTTTGCACAGTTTGTTAATATGGGGGATTATTGCAGTACAAACTCTTGATCTTTGGGTCCCCTTACGCTGAGTGATACCACTCTGGACTTGACAACTGAATACATTCTGCTAGAATTTAATATCACTGAACCCCAGTAACATGATAACCATTCTACTCACCAGAGTGTCTGCATCCATAAAGACACATTTGCTATACTGAGTGAGAGTCCAACAGTGAAGTTTGGTGAAGGTTACACTCAGCTCTGGCCTCTCCAGCAGAGACAAGTGCATTGAATCAGCACTGTAAATCTCATCCACTTCAATCACCTCGTCAAACACACTGCAGAGCACAGCCCTGACAAAGCAAACAAAAATACAGGAATACAATACAATTTAGTAACATTTTTCAGTTTAACAGTGCAAAAATTCTGGCATGAAGAGAAGTGGGCCTATAAGGATATTCAGTACTTATTTAAAAAAAAAAAGCCACATACAAACTAGAGAGTGTAAACCCAGATGTAAACAAGAACTCGGCCCTAGAGGTAACAGTAGGGGTGCAAGTTACAAACTCCCTTCTACTAAGGACCAGTGCATCTCAGTAAGTGGTTGTTCTGGCTGGGGAAGATGGTGTGACTAGGACCCTCACCTTTTCAGTGCACCCTAATATAGCATTTTCTAAGTAGACAGTGAAGCTGCCTTCTCATTGCATAGCTATGCAGAACCCCATTATCTGCCACTTCTGCAGTGCATGGTCCCTCCCTGGGGACAGCTATAACAGCAAGGCCTGCTATCTGCACTAGAGATGTAATAGTACAGTTGATTAACCAATAAGTTTCTGCTTATTGGTTAATGCTATAGACTACATGCATTCTCCTCCACCACTCCACCCCTTGCCAGTAATTTTTTTAGCAGGCTGGCCAGCAGCCCAGCTCAGTCCTGGCTTGCACTGGGTCCTGGACCTACCCCCACTGCCACTCTGCATTTAAATTGTGTTAGAAGCCAGGCAGCCGAGCTCAGTTCTGGCTCATGCCAGGTCTGGGAGCTCAGACCCCTCTCCCCCCCAACCCAGACAAGGGCTGCCAGGGGACTGTAGAATAGTCAACTAGCCAATAATAATTCATGAAGTCAATCAACTATTCAATTAACTGATATTTAAACATCCCTAATCTGCACCTCCCTGTGCTTATTGGTTATACCGGTTTAAAATATATGTGATACCTATTTTACTTTTGCTTCAAGACTTCACAAAAAAAAATTAAATTGAAGTGTGTGTCTTTTGAATCATTAACAAAACCTTTCTAGACCGTATTGAAGTGGATTATTATGATCAACATTTACAAGCCTGGAACACGAATAAAATCTTTAAGGTAATTTATTTAGATCACCAACAGTACAAAAAGAGAATAAGACACAAACCCTGAACTCAGAAACTTAGAACTGAGGCCAGGTCTACACTAGGGGGCAATGTTGAACTAAGGTTTGGAACTCCAGCTATTTGAAAAAGAGTACCTTAAATTAAGTTACAACAGCACTTCCACTGTGGGGAGGGGGAAGGGGTTCCACAGGAAACACTGTCAACTCCCCTTTCTCTTCTTGGACTAAAGTAAGCATGATCAGCAGTTGATTTAGCGAGTCCTCATAAGACCCACAAAATTGATCCCAGGAGATTAAGCCCCACAGTCCCCCAGTAAGTGTAGATAATGCCTCAGAAGGACTAACTGGATCTCAGAATTAGTCATAGAAATGGGGTTTGGGGGGTAGGTATGTGTGTGTTAACATTTTGTTTGAGTGGGATTTTTTGTTGTTGAATAACATTTTTAAAAAAAGCACCAAAGCCCTTCTTTCACTTTGACTCAAGTCATTTAGATACTTTGGAAAAATATTATTCTTGCCAATAAGTGGAAAAAACATTGAATGTTTTTTAAAACCTTGGGTTTAGTTTCTTTGAATAGCAAGAAACTAAGGTAGGAATTAAATTAAACACACTGCAGGCTTATTTGTTATTATGACAAAGTCAAGGAAAGTCTTGTTTGCAACTGATTATTTTTCACATTAACTACAGCTGAGATTGTGAATTCTTACCTCATCACACTGGAGACCTGTGGTGTAATTAGTATAGCCAGCTTTCTAGATGTCACGTGATTCCTCAAGGATTGCCCAAGAACCAGAGCTCCTTGGCAATAATCATCGTCACTACCAAGGGTCACAAATGCCTGATCTGCTACTGTAAACAAATATTTAGAATGATTATTTTACCCGTACAATTCAAGTGTTCTTGGCAGCATTCCACCATCCATCTTCTCCTCCAGATAACAAACAGACTATAGCTTATAAGAACCTGTGCTCTATGATAAGCTCCTTTCCTTTCCCTGCCAAAAGGCAAAACTGCATAGAGAATTCCAGGCACACATTTGTAGAACATGTCCATTTGTTTGTTAACCCCTCATTTAGGTTAATATCTGCTGTGAGTTTGTAGACTCACCTTAAAATTGATTTATAAACAAGTCATTTCCGCGGTGTTGTCCCACAACACCATTGCCAAATCATGCCAGCGTACCTTTTCAATCATGTATGCATGCAGTACAGGTTGCACCTCCAAAACCAGAACTCTCTGGTCTGGCAACATCTGGATCAGAGAACCCCAGTAGCCTAGTGGCAGGAGAGCAATCCTGAAGGAGCTGGGTTGAAACAGCAAGATGGGGCAGGGGCTGGCAGCAGCCCCCACAACAGCTTGACCCGGTCTCAGTGCTGCAGAGCATCCCTTACAGCACAGGATCAAGCCGGTAACAGTCCATGGCAGTACAGGGCTGGGGCCCGAGCCCTGGGCAGCTTGTGGAAGCCGGACAAAAGCTGGGGCTGGCAGCAGCCCCCAGCCGCATGGGGCTGGACCCTTCGACAGCCTGTGGAAGCAGGGCTAGCACCTGTGGGCTGCTGTGCAGCAAGAGTCCACTCTCTCGGCAGCCCATAGTAGAGGGAATGGGGCTGGGGCTGGACAGCCTCAGCAGCTCACAGCAGCATGCGTCCGGAGCCTTGGACGGCCCGCAGAAGCATGGCCAAAGCCTGCAGGCTGCTGCAGGGCTATGACTGGAGCCTGAGACCCTAGTAGGGTTGCCAGATACTTAAAAATTTGGTTGGGAAAAAAATTTGGATAGGAGGGAAAAAAGGGGTGGGGGGAATAAGAGGGGAGGGAAGAAGAGCCACAGTTTAATTAAAAAAAAAAAAAAACAACCAGAAGATACCAGACACTTTACATGGCTGGTATTTTCGGGGTTTTTTTGTTTTTTTTATTAAACTGGACAGTCCAGGCCAATACCGGACACCTGGCAACCTTAGACCCTGGCAGCCTGTGGTAGTGTGGGCTGCTGAAGCCTGGCAGCAGTGGGGTCAGCAATGCAGCAGGCAGCCCAGCAGGGGCTGGAGGGCGTCTCTCTGCCTATTCCTCCCAGCTGGCAGAGTCACCAGCTGGAGGCTATGGCAGAGAACAGTCTCTAGTCCAGCAAATTCCCTGGTATGGAACCAGTCAGGTCCCGGGGGTACCAGATAAGAGATGTCTGGCCTGTATAATCCAACTAGTTAGGCAAATTGTCTCACTCGTCATTAATCAGACAAAAAACACACTGCTGCATGTTGTACAGGCAGAAGACAAGAAATTGCTAAATCCACCTCTTTTCCTGACCTCTCTAATCGAAACAATATTCAGAAAGGATAGAGAGAAAAGTACCTTAACAGAGTTACTAGGCTGGCTTGGTAAATAGGTATTCCTTGGCATGCCAGCACACAGCCCCCAGCAGGAGTAACTTACCTCAGATGGCAAGGACCCTATGACGACTCTCTCCCATGCTTTATGAAAGTTGATTTGTGAATATAAATATGCACAACTCCAAGATGCTTCAGACAAAATACATCATGTAACCTTATCCACTTTAATGCTGCAGTCTGCATACCCGGTTTTGATGCACATAGGATTCTTGTATGTGAAGTTAGAAACAGGAAGTGAGTGTTGTTTTAAATGTTCTAATGACAGCCATTACTGGTGCACCAGAAGTCTGATGTAGGGATGTTCAATACTGGTAAGTTGAATAGTTGATTAATTAACTCATAAATTCGTATCAGTTACTTGACTATACCATAGTCTCCAAGGGTGGGGCTGGCAGCCAGTATGCTGTAGCCCCACTCCTGAGGAGCCCTCTGCCACTCTGCACAGCTGCCTCTGTATCAGAGGCAGCAGCACAGAGTGCCAGGCAGGAGCTGGTCTGCGAGGGCAGCCAGTTTATTTAAAAAAAAAAAAAAAAAAAAAAAAAACACACCACACGCGCGCGCGCACACACACCAGCCTCCCCCTCATGGACCAGCTGCTTGGCTTGCCACCCTGTGCCTCCTGATACAGAGGCAGCAGTGCGGGATGGCAGCAGCCCTTGTCCAGGGACAGGGTGCCTGAGCTCCTGGACCCGGCGTGAGCCAGAACCGAGCCAGGCTGCCTGCCCACCTAGCTCCTAATACACTTTAAATGCAGAGTTACAGCAGTGGTAGATCCTGGACCTGGCGCAAACTGGGACTGAGCCAGACTGCTAAAAACATTTACAGGTGGGTGTATCTGGTTCTTACTTCTCAATTTGTGAGAAGTTTGAGAATGTGGCTGGAGTCAAATTCTGCTTTTGGATACATGTGCAGAGCACCACAGAGCAGCCATTTAGTATCACACTAGTATATTGGCAGGCAGAACCTGGTTCATGGTATCCTAGAAGTGACTGCCACAATGTTCTGGGACTGGAACCCAGCACCGCAGCTCCACAGTAGCTATTTTTAGTGATCCGGCCCTGGGATATTACCTCTGCCCCAACTAGTTTTTCATTTTCCTACCAAACATCTTGGAGTCTTCCACATATAATTTCAAACACCTCAGTGCTAATACATGACTGTTAGAGGATTACAATGGACAAGTCTGCTGTATGTTTTAAAGTATTCTCCAAGACAGAAGTCTGGGGAAAAAGTGCATATTTCTTCTCAATGCTCTGTCATCTCTTTTCTCGAAAGAAAATTATACTGTTACAACAGATGCGTATATAGTTTGACAGTTCTCATGAAAAACTTTGAGGGAAATAAACTAAAATCAGATTTACTGATCTGATGCTGTCCAGTAAAGGAATCAGTTTTTGCAGAGGAGATAACTTTAGTTATTCCTTGACCAACTATGTGGGGGGAAATACCATGTAGTACTGCAGTTAAAAGGGCAGTCAGAAGTTAATTCTAAGATACTACGTTCTGCTTGTAGTTTATTTTTAAATTCTATGATTATCCATTTGTTGTATAACTCATTGTTCATACAGGTGGTGTAGAAGAGTACACTGTGAAATTCTAGACTAGGTAAAAAGAAAAATGGAGAAAAGACAACCTCTGTTCTTAAAATAGAGAGCTTCTGCAAACTGAAATGTGATCCGCTTTCCTCTTATTTCAATTTTGATTAATAAAAGCAATTTATCTTTTCTGTCATTGATGACTATTTCTATGGATATTGGAAGTATTATGGGGTTCTTTTTTCTTCCTCTTGTCCTTGCAAGATTGTGATAGACAATATAGAAGATTCTTCATCTGGCAACTTCCCATTCCCTTCAGGTAGGGTTGCCAGATGGTTTCAACAAAAATACCAGACACTGACATTACATCACAATCTACATTACATCTTATTTAGAAAATGCCAGACAGTTATATTTTCCTCATTTATATTTTCTCAATTTGTTTCCAGACCAAAGCTCAAATCATCTCAAGGGGTCTTCTGTGACCACCCTCCATTTCAGGAACTCCCAGGTCTACAAAATGTTCATACCTGTGCTTCTTGCCCCAAAGGAAATAAAACAGCCTACCTCCTCCATTGGTGCTGTAGCAGTCTCCACACTTCATTGCACTAACAGCTGTTTATTTTGTTCACTGAGCTCACATTATTCCAGGGTCTCTGCCTGGTGATATAAGCCTATTAACAAACATCATCATGTAATAGGTTTTTGCTTTCTAATAGGAATTCTGTTGGGGAAAACTAAGCTCACAAAGCTAGTGGTGACTGGCATCTCCTGTGAGTGAGCTGCCCATTGGCCAAGATGTCCAGGCTCACAAGGCCACAATTGACCAGGAGATGGCTGTCAGACATATGCCACTGACTCCCACAAACTGTTGGATATTGTCAGTCATATTTTTTTGGCAGAATTATTAAGTCAGCCCCACCACTTAGAAGTACAGGCCACTATGCAGAAGCAAGTTATACCAGCAATGGCATAAGATTTTCCTCAAGGTGACCATCTCAACTGGAATTTCTCAAAAGCACAGTACATACTATATTAACAGCTCCAGGCAAAACCAGCATTACTGGGTTCTAGAGGAATATAGTACGTACATACTAATTAAGTGGTAAGAGATAATAAAGTGCATTTAATTTAATGCATTTATTATTTCTACTCAGAAATAAGAATCTAAAGGTGTAATGTTTTAAAACTAACGGTATCTCGAAAGAAGAATGCAGTGGAGTGAAATTGCAAGTGAAGCACAGATTTGAATTTCCCACACTTCATTTGCATAATTGCAGCCAGGCACCATTTCGAAATACCCCATTTCAAAATAGTGCCCAGACACGATTATGCAAATGAAGCACAGGAAATTCAAATCTGTGCTTCACTTGCAATTTTGCTCAGCTGCACTTGCATTCCTCTCTCAAAAGAGGAATGCAGTGTAGACATACCCTAAGAGTGATTGATATTAAAAGTTACTCAACATATATAAGTTGAAAGAGGAACCTATTTGCTCAGGCTAGGTCTACAATGCAAGGTTTTTGCGCAAAAACCTTCAGCGCATGCACACCTCAAATGCGCTTTTGCGCAAGTAAATCAACAGTAAAATGGCAGAACACAGGGCTTTTGGAATGTAGGTAAAGCTTTTACGAGGCATAACTACTTTTTATGCTACAACTGTTGCACAAAAGAGCACGTGTGGACTCTCTGCAGGGGTTTCTTGTGCAAAAAGAGCAGATCCAAAAAAGCCCAGGTGCTCTGATGGCCATTCTGTGAATGGCATCAGAGCTTTCTTGCACTAGAGCATTCATGCAGTGTGGCTGCTCTCTTGTCCACACCTCAAAGCGCAGGAAGTTTGTGGAAGATCTTTTGCAGAAAGCTTCTTGCACAAAAGGCCTGCAGTGTAGACGCAGTCCCAGTGTAAAGCTATTTCTAACACTTAACTAGGTATGGCGCTCAGCAGCGTGAGCAAGACCTCCACCCTTCTGAGCAACGTAAGTTACACCAAAAGAAACACCAGTGTGGACAGCAGTATGTTGGCAGCAGACACTCTCACTGATATAGTTACTATTGCTCGTTGGAGGTGGTTTAATTATGCTGACATGAGAGCGCTCACTCAGCAGCTAAATGAGCCATTTCACAGCAGCACCAGCACAGTTTGTGTACACAAACATGGCCTAGATAAAACAGCTCAAAATGTATTCAGAAGCCAAGAGCTTCACAGGCTAGGAAAAAAAAAAAAAAAAAAAACCACCCTGAGAAAACAAAAATACATACATGGGGAGCAGGCATTATATGTGGCAAAGGTCGGGTCAATTTGTATGGCTCAGATGAACGAGGGCAGAGCCCAACTGGGGCTCTTGTACAATTCAACGCTAGTGTGCTGCCTGCAGCCCAGAGTCTGCAGGTCTTCTCCCTGGTCCCAGGCTGCAGTTCCGCATTCCTCCTTTGAATTGTACATGTCAAACAAGGAATGCAGAAGTGCCTATTGACTAGTCGAGGGAAATTCGACTACCTGACTAGTATATTAACCGTTCCTTAATTAAAACACAATTTCCCTAATGTTTGATTACAGAGGTTTTTTAACTTAAACTGCACGCAATGCAAGATCCAGACTAGAACCATTCAAATCAATTGCGGGTAGATGACATAGTCTTAACATTTTTTTAGAAAAAAAGCTATAAATAAAGATGACCCACATAGAGATCAAGCATTTATTTAAAAAAAAAAAAAAGTAATGGCTGCGGACGTTGCTTTAGCAATGCTAATAAATGAAGCTTTCAAAGGGAAAAGATGAAGAGACATTTCTTAGATAAGAAATATGCGCCACGGGTACTGTTGATCCAAAAGTGTTTAAAAAAAAAAAAAAATTTTTAAAAAACTACAATACTCAGAGGAATTAAAACTGAAATGTACTCTTCTCAACCCAGAAAATAACCATGAAATAGGAGCTTAAATCTTAATATACTATTTTAAAAAGAACCATGAAGCCAAACTATCATTTTTTTTTTTTAAAGAAAGCTACTTGTTACCAAACTTGAATATTTACACAATCTCTCTAAAAACAGGTGAATTACTCAACTTGTTATTCCAACTTATGCCTCTGACATTCTCATGCTCAGAATATTCCTAACCAAAATTATCACAAGAGCTACAATAAATGAACTACATTGTGAACAGTAACATTTTACATTTGACACTTCAAACAAGAGGCCTTTTTTATATTTAATTGCATCCTGGAATGCCTTTGTTAGGTCTATTTAACTACAGTATATAGAAGACTTACCCCAGCATTGCTCAGGTCCTTAACTCATTTTTTTTTTTTTTTAAGAAAATAAAATTATGATGTACATGCTTCAAGTAAATCATTGTTATAAGGGATGGGGCAACGATGAGGGTGTCGGTATGCCGGCTGCCCCAGGGAGAGATGACAACCCTGGCTCTCCCTCACTGCAGCAGCTTGTGGCCAGGTGAGAAGTGCTTCTTCATGGCTGCTGCAGCTCCAGTGGGCACAGCCAAGGGAGGGGTGCATGTCCCGCAGCTAGGGCATGTCCAGGTTTGTCTGCCCCTTGCATTCCGCAGGCAGAGTGAGAAATGAAGCAAACTACTGTCCCAGTCTCCATCTCTGGCTCCTTGCTGCATTTCCCCCTCCTCTCCCCGGTCATTATACAGTGAAACAGTCCCTGCTGTGCATCCCATATCCCCATTTAGTAATTCTATAGCAGAGCCCTTCCTTTCCATTTCATGAGAAGCAATCCTATTTGAGGCATATCCCATTGTCCTAGCACAACCAAACCCCGAGCTTGCTTTAATTTAAGTTATGACAAGAGGAAGCCGCATACTGAAACCGGTGGTCCTAGCTCTTACCATTAGCAGGAGTTCTTGAACAAACATATGGACAGACACATGGACAAACTCTCTCAAGTATATAGTAGATAATTACAATAGCAAATTACTGATTAAAATCATGCCACTTTAGAATATTGTGGATGCAAACAAAAAACATATGCTTTCTGTTACACCCCCACAAAAAACCCACTCATGAGCATCACTAATCTATGAATGTTCCATATGGGGTAACTTGTTTCTTTTTACTTTGAAACCTGACATCCTTCAAAGTAACAATAAAATTTAGGCTTTTCACATATGAAGCATGGCTTGATAGTTTCTCCAGTTTAGAATTTGTATTCACTTATAATTAATATCTATTTTTAGGGTAACCCAGGAGACCTTTCAAACTGCATTAATTATCTTTAAAATTAAGGGCTAGATTCACCATATATACCCATGCAAGTAGTCTTATTGGGTATAATACTGCCCAAATGAACTCAGCTTTGCCATTACATTTAATGGAACCAGGTTTCATTCTCTGACTCCAAAGGACATGTAAGAGTAGTAAAGCAGGCAAAGTTTGGCCTTCAGTTTTGGTCCAGGGATATGGCATGTAAGTTAACTTTAATTGTATATTTTGAAGAGTCTCACTAGTATGCATTGTAATGATAATGACTTAGTTTTAAAAGAACAGTGTGTTCCTTCATCAAAACTTTGTGCTTTACGGTTCAATTTGACAAAACCCTAGCTGAAATGATTTAGTTGGCATTGGTCCTAGTTCAAGCAGAGGTTTGGACTAGAGGACTTCCTGAGGTCTCATCCAACCCCAATATCCCCAGCAAATAATGGTTTTCAAGCTGTGGAATGCTGAAGATAAAGTACTTGGAGTTATGTCCTTTATAACTTCTGCTACTGCCTTTTCTGAGGATCAGCAACCCCATTCATTCCTTCTCTCCCCCCCCCCCCCCCCCCCCCACACACACAAATCTTTCCTGGTCATATAAAACCAACAAAGCGGCAGCACGGTTTTCTCAGGCATGTTGAGGTTCACATTGACATTGGAAGCAATCAAGACTAGGACTGGTAAACTCTGGTGTGATGCCTGCAAGAACTGGACAGTATTTAAACACCTGGTGCATTGTACAGTACTACTATTTTTGTGATCACCAGTATGGTTCCCTTGGTACTGTGTGTTTCATCACTTATTTGCTACAGATACTTATGGTCTCATCTTATACATAGGGGCTGCGTCTAGACTGCCATGATTTTCCGCAAATGCTTTTAACTGAAAAGTTTTTCCATTAAAAGCATTTGTGGAAAAGAGCATCTAGATTGGCACGAACACTTTTGCGCAAAAGCACTTTTTGCGGAAAAGCATCCGTGCCAATCTAGATGCGGTTTTGAGCAAGAAAGCCCCAATTGCCATTTTCACCATCAGGGCTTTTTTGCACAAAACAGTCCTGAGCAGTCTACACTGGCCCTCTTGTGCAAATACATATGCACAAGAGGGCTCCCCCCCCCCCCCCCCCCCCGGAACAGGAGCATCATAGTATTTGCGGAAGAACACTTACAATCTTACATCAGATCGTCAGTGTTCTTGAACAAATTCAAGCGGCCAGTCTAGACGCAGCCAGGCAGTAGGGCAGGGAACACCTCTTTGTGTCTTCACAGTGCCTAGCACAGTCTGGCCCTGACCTATGACTGGAGTTCCCAAGTACTAGTTACTAATTAAAGGTATAAGTATCCCAGACTGACTAACTTTAGAATACCTTCACTATGTGAAGGTTAACAATTTAGAAGTTATCTAAAAGCTGTTGCTCCCAACTGCAGAGCTAAGCATTTTGGCTGTGAGAGATGGCCAAGAAAAAGTTATATTTAATCCTGGAGGATGCTTGACCCAACTTCAACCTTTAGGGACATACTGGTGGATAAATGTTTACATGTATACATTTATGGGTTTACATGTATACTGTTAGAGGTTAACAAAATAACCAAACTATTCCTGCCTATACCGTATATACTCTCTGAAGCATATAGCAAGTCTCCTCTTCACCCACTCCCAGAAAGTGTGCTTTTGTGAGGATGCACTGAACTATCCCAAGGAGAAAAAGCATTACAAACCATTACAGGCAAACAGTATCACTGCTGTCTTTCACTGGCCTAGATGAACACAACTTTAGATATAGCCAAAAGTTCTGGAACAGAAGTGCCAGCTAAACCATAACTTTAGAATCTCAGACACAATGCAATACTATTTCTTTTACAGCAGGTAAACCACACAGCTGCACAAGGGTCTCTGTCAGGTTTCGAAACAGAGTATCCAAGAGCCGGACAAGACAAAGCAGCTGTCACCAATGAGGCCCCATGCCTAGCAGTCAGCTGACAGGTGACAATTTGGAGTTATTTAATACAAAAGGTTAGCGAGCAGGAGCAGAATACAAGAAGTTTGCAAAGGAGTGACTATTTGGCTCTTGGGGTGTTGCTACACTTCAAAGGCAGAAGCACCCTATTGACTAATTAGTCAATTACATCCCTAGTATAAAGGGCTTGTGCTCGCCCTTGCTGGAAACATGCAATCCTTTCCAGCTGTTTCTATTTAAAGGGCTCTCATGTTCCCCACAGCTGCTAAGCAACAGCTGCCTGATAAGCTCAGGGAAGGTGCCAACCCCTTTAAACAGAAGCACTTAAAAGGGCTCACAGCTCCAAGGCTTCTACCATGTTGCCACAGAGACAGAGACAGAAACCAAGCCCTTTCAACTGTTTCTATTTAAAGGGCTCACCTCTTCCCCACAGCTGCTAGGCAAGGAGCGGGGAAGAGGTGAGCCCTTTAAATAGAAGCAAATAGAAGGGCTTGTGCCCCTCTCCTGTTCTGAGGCAACACACTAGGGGGCAGGGCCTGGAACTGCCTCATGGGCCGGATCAAAGTTCTAGGCAGGCTGGATCTGGCCCACTGAGAAGCTTTTGACCACCCCTGGTCTAGCAGAAGAAATATACTATCAACCACTTTACCAGGATGGCAATGGTGATTGTAAAATGCTTAGGGAACTTGGAGGGACTACAAAGGCATAAAACAATAGTAATGGGGAATTTCAACTATTCTCATATGTACTAGATATGTAACCTTAGAAAGACAACAGACAGCTAATAGGTGCGTCTAGACTGGCAAGATTTTGCGCAAAAGCAATTGCTTTTGCGCAAAAACTTGCCAGCTGTCTACACTGGCTGCTTGAATTTGCAGAAGAGCACTGACATTCTAATGTAAGAATTCAGGGCTTCTTGCGCAAATACTTTGATGCTCCCGCTCAGGGATAAGCCCTCTTGTGCAAGAATACTTGTGCAAGAGGGCCAGTGTAGACAGGCACCTTAATTTTTTGCGCAAGAAAGCCCGATGGCTAAAATAGTCATCAGAGCTTTCTTGTGCAAAAGCACATCTATACTGAGCACAGATGCTTTTGCGCAAAAGCATCCATGCCAATCTAGACGCTCTTTTGAGGAAATACTTTTAACTGAAAAACTTTTCCGTTAAAAGTATTTCCACAAAATGATGCCAGTCTAGACGCAGCCCTCGTGTTTAGAAGTGTTATGAGTTCAGGACAAGCTGCTCCAGAAGAAGAGAGGCAATTCTTGGTTTAGTCCTGAATGGAATACAGGATTTAGTCCAAGAGATGAGCATAGTTGAAATGCTCAGTTATGGCAAACATAATTAAGTTTAATTTCCATGTAGGGGGAAAATGCCAAAGAAGCCCACCACATTGGAAGTACTTTGGAAAAAATAATTCTAACCGGTCATACAATAAGATAGGGTCTAAATTAGCTGTTACTGCCCCAGCCCCTGCGAGAGCAGCCACTGCCTCCAGCAGCCCCCCACCCTGCAGTGCTGGGGCAGATGGGAAGTGCCAGCCCCCGCCAGTTAGCTAGAGCCAGCAAGTATTACCCATTTAGGGTGATTTGAAAGATTAACTGGGTAACCTATAAGTATCCCTAACTTTTACTATGCAAGTAAGTTCTTAGAATCATTGTGATTAGTTCTCTGAAAAGAGAAAAACCACAATGTGCAGCATCAGTCAAAAAATAAACTAAATGTGAGGAACCATAAGAAAAGGAATTGATAAGACAATACTTATCATAATTCTACTATATAAATGTATGGCACGCAGACCCCATGGATACTATGTGCAGTTCTTGACATAAAAAGAATGGGATTGTTTAGTTTTTGAAAAAAAACTGTTGGGGGGGAGGGTGCAACTGTAACAGGAGGTCTGGAAAATCATGACCAGTATAGAGAAAGTGAATAGAGAAGTGTTATTTACCCTTCGCATAACACAAGAATTAGGGGTTACTGCTGAAATTAATAGGCAGCAGGTTTAAAACAAATAGAATCGCTTCCTCATAAATACAGGCAATCCGTGGCACTTGCTGCCAAGGAATTTTGTGAAGGTCAAAAGCGTAACTGAGTTAAAAAAGAATCAGGTAAGTTCAGCAGTGGCTATTTGCCAAGATGGTGAGGGATCCAATCCCACGTCTCTAAATCTCTGGACTACCAAAAGGTTGAACTAGAGGACAGGGGATGGCTCACTCAATTGCCCTGCTGTGTTCATTTCTTCCTGAGCAATGACAGTGGCATTGGCCACTGTCGGAGGACAAAATACTGGGCTAGCTGGTTCACTGGTATGATTCAGTATGTCCAGTCTCATATTATGTTCTTAAGAATAATCAGTCTGGCCTGGCACCCGCAAATACTCATCTAACTGCTTAACTTTAAGCAAGTGATTCATCCCTTTACTGGACCAACTTCCACTGGTCATTTATATTTTTTGCTTAGAATGCTTCTTTAGCTAGAACACTACAAACAAACCACCATCTGCTTAATGTTACACACTTACATAAGAGTTGGCAGGATGAGGGCCTAACATTGTCCAGCTATTGAACAGATGCTCCCCTGAAATCTTAAGCTGGACACACTGGTCAGTCTAATCAGAAAATAATCAAATTTTACAGTGAGGCAAATCCTTACTTCAGTTTTCTTTAATTATTAAACATTGTTTTGCATAGTACTCAAATTACTACTTAACCATAGTAACAGCTATTGATTTGTATTTATTTTCAACTGAAAAGCAACATATGGTCTAATTTCAGAAAAGTCAGCTCAGGACTTATAATTCTCAATATGATCAAGGTGAAAACCATATAACATGGTAAACTGGGTTTGACAGTCAGTTAACCAGGATTCTACTGCACTACATATATAGTCCCAGGATTTTTAACATCTCTATTTTTAAAAACAATTACTAAATTTGGTTACAGAGCTGCTGGAAATTCTGACATTGGAGGGATAGGTAAGAGGATCCCATGCAATTCATCATCAGATTTCCATAAGTCACAGGTTAGCATGCTACCAAAACCAACTCAAACATCTGCATAATTATTCTTCTTGACAAATAAGGATACCTAAAATGGTTTCTTTTATTATTTATAACTTCCTTCCACACTATTCCTTCCATGCATCATTTCCAACACTTAATGATTCTTTATCACTGCCTCCATCTTTGTGGTCCAGAACTGAGAATTCTCAAAGCCTTCAGTGATGCTTCTTAATTGTTCAGAGGAATCCTTTCTAATTGATGTGAGAAACCTTCTTCCCCCCAACTTCTACCTCACAGTAACCCTGGGAAGTGCTTACTTTTTAACAAAGGGGGTGCAGGACCCCAAGTAATCTTTTTACATTTATAATTGATGCAGGAAGGCTAGAGGTGCTGGTGCTATGAACTGCTAAGCCTAGAGGAACTGTGGCTCAGTTCTAGCAAGCAGATGACACCAAATTAGGCAGTGATAATCCTTCCTGGGAAGGAGCATGCAGGAAAATTAAACCCCAGTGTCTCTATTAGAGACAATTACTATTAAGCTTTTTCTGAAACTGAGGGCTAATAAAAAACCATGCCAGTGTAACTACTAGCAACATAAAACATAGAGCTTTTCTTCATTCAAATAAAGCAAGCCCATTATCATACTTTACACCAAACATGATCTTGTGACTATTTGAAATCTCTACTGATAAACCAGGTAAGGGACTTTATATTTGCATGTGTAATCGATAAATGAGGTTAGCACCTACCAACCAGATGGCTTAAAGCCTAATCCAGGCCTACCAATTACAGCAGAGTATTATTCTATTGTGAAAAAATATTGCACACACTAAGTGGTATTGTCTTTATCGAGAAAAGCACTGGGAAATAGGTATGCTTTCTAAACCCATGGGAGGGAGGCGCCTCCCCTATCCCTGTACAGATCTAGCACACGCCCGGTGCACTCGATTCAAGACAAGGGGCTTTTAAAAAAAAAAATCCCAACGATGCCTAGTTAATTAGCAAGCTCCCCAGGGAGCGAGAGAAAGAAACCCTACTCACCGGCCATCCTTTCAAGCCACCAAGCTGGTGGGGAAGAGAACACGGGCAGCCTGGCTCCCAGCAGGGCCCGGGGGGGAGTGGCCGAATCCCCAGCTGGTAATTAGCCTCTTGCCCGCGGCGGGAGACCCAGGAAGGGAATGGCAAAGTCACGCTCCCTGCAGCAGCGGTGTCATTAGCAGGGGACAGCGCCGGCCCCAGCGCGAGGGAGGGAGACTCTCACGTGCAGGCGGAGGCACGCGCCCCGGCCACTCCGCCCCCTCCCCTCCTTGGCGGGCGCGTCTGTCGCCGGGCACGCGACCCCCTCCAGCCCCGGGGGCTGGGCCTTTATGGGGGGGGGGGAAGTGCGCGCGCGCGCGCGTTCTCCAGCTGCCCTTGCGCTGCCATTTGCTGGGCAGCGGGGCTGCCCCCGCCCCCCGCGCCGCCCGGCTGCACTCAGGTAACTTGTGGCGCGCCCCTGCGTGCTGCGGCGCTGGACAGGACAGCAGCGATCGAGGGGCTCTGTGTGCGGGCGGGGCGGGAGGCGGACCCTTTAACCTGGCTCCCCAGTACTGGGCTTACGTGCTTCCCTGAGCCCTTTTAAATCTCACCCGGGACTAACCCCGCTGCTTTTTTTTTTTTTTTTTGGAGTTGGAGGGGGAGATGGCATTAAATCCTCTCCCCATCTCCACGTGGGTGTTGCGAGGGAGGTTGCTATTTGCAGAGACGAGGCAAAAAAAAAGAAGGCAAAGGGAAGTTTTCCAGACCTGAGTATTTTACATTAGGCTCCTGAAGCCATGTTCAGAGACGTAGATGAAAGTGCTTTGAGCAGGGACCTTCCCTCTGTTCTGTTTGTACAGCACCTAGCACAATAGGTCCTGGTTCATGATGGGCTGCTTGGTGCTACCCTGACAATAATATCCAAAAGTTTCAGAGGGGTAGTGGTGTTAGTCTGTAAAGGTATGTCTAACCTACAGGATATTTTCGAAAGAGGATATGCAAATTATGCAGGAATTGCATATCTTCTTCTGATCACTTTTTTGAAAGCAGGTCTTTCGAAAGTGAAAGTAGTCTGGACATTTTTTTGGGGAAAAAAACCCTTTTTCGAAAAACCACATAAACCTTTTTTTTTAGGAAGAGCGGTTTTTTCGGAAAAGGGTTTTTTTTTTTTTTCAAAAAAACCTGCGTCCAGACTACTTTCCCTTTAGAAAGACTCGCTTTCAAAAAAGCGATCAGAAGATATGCAAATTCCTGCAGAATTTGGATCTCCTCTTTCGGAAAAAAAACCATAGTTTAGATGTACCCTAACTGGAAAAACTTAAACAATAACCAATAGTTTTGAAGCACCTTAGGGTGTGTCTAGACTACATGCCTCCTTCGACGGAGGCATGTAGATTAGCCAGATCGGAAGAGGGAAATGAAGCCGCGATTAAAATAATCGCGGCTTCATTTAAATTTAAATGGCTGCCCCGATCTGCCGATCAGCTGTTTGTCGGCAGATCGGGGCAGTCTGGACGCGATGCGCCGACAAAGAAGCCTTTCTTCATCGGCACAGGTAAACCTGGTTTCACGAGGCTTACCTGTGTCGATGAAGAAAGGCTTCTTTGTCGGGGCATCGCGTCCAGACTCCCCCGATCTGCCGACAAACAGCTGATCGGCAGATCGGGGCAGCCATTTAAATTTAAATGAAGCCGCGATTATTTTAATCGCGGCTTCATTTCCCTCTTCCGATCTGGCTAATCTACATGCCTCCGTCGAAGGAGGCATGTAGTCTAGACACACCCTTAGAGACTAACAAAACATGTACAGGGTATCATGAGCTTTCATAGCCACAGCCCGCTTCTTCAGATGGAATGAGCTTAAGGGGTCCAGTTTTCAAATAAATAGCACAGAAAAGGGATGGGAGGGAAGAGGAGGAAAAACTTGCCAGGCTCATACAGCTTCCTTTGATGGGGGAATCCCATTGCTCAGCACCTTATCAGGGCAATCCTGGCCATGTGTGACCTGGAGCAAGTATAGCCAGAAAGCTTTGCTGTGACTGTTCTGGGCTGTGGGATGACTTGGGAAGGGTTGTATAGGCAGCACAATCATCATCCCTGAGGCTGTTGTAGCTTATTTGGGATCACATTGGCTGAGAATTCAGCAGGTACAAATGCTGAATGACGCCACCTTTGTTCCCTGCATTCCTCAGCTTATTCTTTGTAGGGGCACTTTACATCATCTGCCCAAACAAAAACAGACTAAAGCTAAAAGGGCTCACCTGGACCCGGAGGCAGGGCAGACCCCACCCCTACTGCCTTTCTGGGCCTGCACCCAACTGAGACCAGGGGAAGCAAACCAGCAGGAGAGGTAGCTGAGGGGGCAGGAGTGCAGGGAAGAGATCCCGAGCTGGCATGGCCGTCCCTGGAGCCCGACCAGCCATCACCGCCAATGCTGGAGCAAGGTCTGTTGGTACAGACACTTGCAAGCCGCAAGCTTAATCACAGACCCCAGGACATCGCCACAGATGGGGAAGAGGTAGGAAGTAGCCCAGGGTGGAGGAAGGATCTCCAGGCAGTCGGTGTGTTCCAGCAGACTTCCCTGCTGACGGGACGTGTTTACTGATATTGCTAATAGGGCCCTGGGCTGGGACCCAGTGGAGCGGGAGGGCCCAGTTCCTCCTACCTCCCCAAAAACCCCTGTAAGCGAGCCTGCAGAACTGTGAAGAAGGCCTGGCTTTGTAGACTAGGCTGGACAGCCGTATTTACCCTAATAAAAGGGCACTACACTATATAGACTTGGCCAGAGGGCTGTATTTCCCCTGGTAAAGAGGCCCTAGATTGGGAGAGCCAGGCTAAAGTGTTTATGTATTCCTGGAGCCAAGTTAGATTTGTGCCAGGACCGGGGCCTGCCCTTTCACAGTGTGATCTCATCCCTTTCCCCCTTTTAAACTGAAAACGCCCTTTTTTTTAATATATCTTTTACACCACTATAAATGCTAGAAGCAAAGCAAGGTTTAGGGTGCAGGTTGACAGTTCACAACCCCGTATGTAAGAATCTCATGACTCCATGAGAGGTCCCAACCCCAGTTTGAGATCCTCTGGTTTAAACATTTTTTCTTGCTTAGCCAATTCAAGTGGCTGAGTGAATTTTGCTTAAACGTGCAAAAATAAAATTCACCGTTTGGTTGAGAAAATAAATATGGGAAGTTTCCACTCAATTGGAAAGTTTTTATTTTGTTGGTTTTTTTAAACTATAAACAAAGGTAGAGTAGGGTATAACAGTGGTTCATCCCTTACAAACTTTTAGTTCTTATGTGCTCTTAGAGTTCCTTTCTCTGGCATAGCTTCTGAAGAAAGACTTTAGCCCTCTTTTTCTCCCCAATTCTCTTAGGGTGCATCTACACAGCACTGTTATTTCAAGATAACTAGTGTTATTTTAAAATAACAAAGCAAGCGTCTACACAGCAATTCCGTTACTTTGAAATAACTTCGAAATAACGGACGGCTTATTCCGAAATCTGTAAACCTCATTCCATGAGGAATAGCAATTTCAAAATAGGGCGTGTGTGGACATGGCAGCTGGAGTTATTTCAAAATAAACCTCTAGGAAATCCCACAGGTGCCTTGCTGGCCACTCGGTCCACGCTCATCAGGACTCTATAGTTCCTCTTCTCCTACAGCCCTTAAAGCTGCAGCCACAGGGGAAAGGGCTTGTGGCAGGAAGCTGGCCCTGACAGCCTCCAGCCACACCGCAGCTGCCACACAGCGCATCCTTGGGTCATCATGACTGACCCTCCTTCACTCCCAGGGAGCAATCTGATGGCTCCCAGGAACCTGCCAGGTGCCAAAAGAGGTGTCCACCGTCCAGGTATGGGGCAGAGATCCTGGCCCTCATTGAGGTGTGGGGCAAGGAGGAAAACCTGCAGGATCTCTGCTCCAGATGGTGCAACATCAATATCTACAGCCGCATGACCGATAGCCTGGCCACAAAGGACCACATCCGGAATCAGGAGCAGGTCTGGATGGAAGTGAAGGAGCACTACCAGGTCTATGCCAGAGTGAGGGAGCACTCCAGGGCAGAACCACACTCCTGCCCCTATTATCAAGACCTGCATTGCATCCTGAGGGACAGTGCAGCCCCCTCCTCATTCATGGTGGTTGACTGGGGCTGGAGATGTCCATCATTGCCCGCCCAGGAGCCAGAACCAGTGATGAGGAGGAAGATCCTGACACAGCCCAGCATCGTCACCTTGGTGATACTGGAGCTGGTATCCCCTGGCCTGGATGTGTCCCAAGTGTCCTCCGAGGCCAGAGAGGGAACATCAGGCAAGTGACCTTAGTTACCTCATACAAACAGGCTGGAGGTGGCGAGGGGCTGGGGCGCGCTCCTCGCTCATGCTTCTCAGCTTTGGTCAGGAACAGGGGGCCAGACAACACCACCTAAGGCAGCTGCCTGACACCAGGGGAGCCGCAGGTGCTGGAGAATGCAGGAGGGTCTGCTGTAGGAGCACATCTCCCTGCTGTAGGCCCTGCATGAAACAATGGACCAGAGGGTCTGGCAGGACATGGAATGGCGGAGAGAGACCCGGAGGGAGTTTCTGCAGCAGGGCCGCACCATATGCGCAACCGTCCAGACTCTCCTCGCCCACCCAGAGCCAGCTCGTACTCCTGCCCCATCTCCAGCTCCTAGTCCTGACCCATGCCTGACCATGCTCTAGCCCCTCTACTGCTTCTCCCCCTAGCCTCTTCCCCTCCCCCCAACCTCCCTACCCCATGGTCACCAAGGTCCCCCGCACATGAGGTAGAGGAACCACCAGAGCCAGGTACTACTCCCAGCCCTGTGCCTCTCCTCCCCCCTCCAAGGTTCTGATGCCTCCTCCTCTCCATCCCCCACCCCACCCGACCTCCGGCTCTTTCCATGGTCCCTCCCCAATTACTTCTACCCCAAATTAATAACCAAAGAGTTCACTTAAAAAAAAGACTATTTTATTGCCTCAGCAGGGGTGGGGGGGGGGAAAGGCAGAGAGCGGCAAGGCACAGGCCCCTAGTGGGGAGGCCCTGGGGAGTGTCACTGAGGTCCTTGTGAGAAACTCTCCCTCAGGGCCTTCTGGATGCACACCCCAGCCTGATGGCCTTTGAGCAGCCATGCACAGCTGCCATCCGGCAGGCCCCTTTTCTTCTGTCTGGCCTCTGCCCCTCACCACACATGTTGTGGAGCATGCAACACACGGCCACCACCCGGGGGATGTTCCACTCCCCTACATCCTACCGGATCAGGAGGTATTGGAAACGGACCTTGAGATGCCTGAAGGCGTACTCCATCTGCATGTGAGCTCTGACCAGCCAGACATTAAAGCAGTCCTTGCTGGGGTCAAGGTGGCTGGTGTAGAGCTTCATGAGCCACAGCATGAGAGGGTAGGCCATGCATCATGGGGGATACAGTGGCATGCCCACATCCCCAACCCTGATCACGTGCTCAGGGAAGAAAATGCCAGCCTCCATCTTCTGGAATAAGCTGGAGTTTCTAAAGACACAGGCATCGTGAACCTTCCCCATCCTCCCAACGTAGATGTCGGCAAACTGCCTGCAGTGGTTGACCAGGGTCTGCAGGACCATGGAGAAGTAGCCCTTGCAGTTTATGTAGACCGATGCCCAGTGGTCGGGGGCCCAGATGGGGATGTGGGTGCCATCAATAGCCTCCTTTGCCCCTCCCCCCAGTTGGGGAAGCCCATGGCGGCAAAGCCAATAGCTATGGAGTCCATGTTGCAAGGTGAATGACCAGGACTCGAAGAACCGCGGCGAGCCTTGCTCACCAGCCGCGCTGTCCGAACCCGGCTTTTCCGGGTTACAGTCTACTCACCCGTGGCGAGTAGATTGTATTCTTTATCGAGCCCTGTGGATGACCCTGCACAGCAGGATGGTGTTGATGGCCCTCGCCACCTCTAGAAGGATACAAACAAACAGAATCACAGGAGTGCCAGAGCCCTTGGGAGGTCCCTGATCTTCCCCCTCCCCCCCACGCACACACCCTAGGAGCAACCTCCTATGAAGCCCATCCCCCCTCAGGGCTGTGTGAGGGTGGGGCTGGAGAATCAACCGGGGAAGAGGGCTTCTCCCCCATACCAGCCCCAACCCCCCCCCTTTCCCCATGGTTCCCCATTCTAGCACTTCATCCCTCCTTCCCCCCGGGACTGCAGTCCTAGACAGCCATACCTGCATGACAAGGGCCCCGACAGTCGACTTTTCCACACCAAACTGGTTTCCAGTGGATTGGTAACTGTCTGGCGTGGCAAGCTTCCAGATAGTGATGGCGACCCGCTTCTCCAGAGGGATGGCGGGTCACATCTGGGTGTCCCGTCATGTGAGGGCAGGGGCGAGCAAGGCATACAGCTCCGGAAAGGTCTCCTTCCTCATGATGAAATTCTGGAACCACTGCTGGTTGTCCCACCACTCCTTGACAAGTTAGTCCCACCAGTCAGAACTGGTGTCCAGTCGCCAGAAGCGATGGTGCACAGTGGGGTGCAGCTGGAAGAGCTGTGCTCCCAGACAAATGGTGAGGGCCTCTTCAACGAGCTGGGGGGTTGCGTTCCTGCAGAAACTGGTGCAGAAACTGCAACATGACAGATAGGGCCATCACATGCCCAGAGGCAGCTCCGTCTCCATAGCTGGGAGTGCTGTGGTGTGCAACAGGGAAACCAAAGCATGCAATGAATCTGCTTTGCTGTCCCCCAGAGAGTTAGGTTTAGCAGGAGAAGCACCTGAGAAACGGCTGTACAAGGGGAGTTCCTTTAAGCACAAATCTCAGATAACCTCATGCAGCAGCTCCAAGAAGCAACTGCTGTCTTAATGCCCTGCCAGAAGTGATTCTGGATGGCCTTAAATGTGATTCAGCATCCAATCAGTGTAGATATTCTATTTCAAAATAACTTAGTGCTATTTTGATGCACTTTTTGTGTGTAGATGCACTATTTCAAAATAAGTTATTTCAGAAAATAAATTCCAAAATAGCTTATTTCGAAATAAGCGTGCAGTGTAGATGTACCCTTGAAGACAAAGTGTCATGAATATTTCTCTGCCTCCTTTAACATTACATAGATCTATTTTGTTGAGAAGCATCAACCATCATGGTTTCCTACAATATAACAACCAACCCCAATTCATCTTAGATAAAATCAAAGAAGTATTTATTGAACGTTTACATTGGATGAAACAGAAATATACATCTTTTAATCCTAAACAAAAGATATAACAATTTTTTTCTAGATGCACTGAGATATATATTATTGTTGCATGATGTTTCAGAAATCTCTTAAAACTTCTAAAGGAGTGCCTTAAAATAGCATGCATGTATCAAGCAGCTTCAACAATCAACAGGGTGACCATGTCTGACATCTTTCAAGGAATATCTTGTCTCCTTAAAATCAAATTAAAGAGAATTTATCTCACCTATGATATAAATGTGAAAGTTAAAGGGGTTATTTGCTTTGTGTTTGTCAAAATATCTTCATATTTGAAATGAACTAAGAAAACACGCAGGCTCAAAACACCTACTGACATGACTAAAATAGACTTCCCATAATAATTCTTTTCCTCACTTACTGATAGCAATGAAATGGATATAAACTGTTTTTTAGGAGTTTTTTGGTGGGTTGGGAGAAAAAGAGAGAGAGATAGTGTCCATATCCAGATAGAAAGTGTAAAACATCAGGACACTTCTGGGGAGAAGGAGGGAGTATAGTTTTGTACATAAAACAAAGCGCCTAATATGAGGATATCTGGTCTCCCTAGTATCTGTTTGTGGAAAGAGCTCTCTCTCTTCATATGACCATTTCTTTTCATCCCTCTGTAAATAAAATGTCATGCTCATTTCTTCATTAATTGATCCCTTTCTCTTACTAAACATGCAGACATGCACTTTTTCAGGATTGTCTCAATGTGTAACTGAAAGTAAAACATAGTTCATTTGTAAAATAACAGTCAAAACAAAAACTTTATTGATGAATAGAGACTACATGACTAAAATCATAAGTATAACATACATTATCAAAAAATTAAGTTTGACATATTTGTTATACAGGCAGTCCCCGGGTTACGTACAAGATAGGGACTGTAGGTTTGTTCTTAAGTTGAATCTGTATGCAAGTCGGAACTGGCGTCCAGATTCAGCCGCTGCTGAAACTGACCGCCAGTTCTGACTTACATACAGATTCAACTTAAGAACCCCAAGCGTCCCCAAGTCAGCTGCTGCTGAAACTGATCAGTGGCTGATTCCAGGAAGCCTGGGGCAGAGCAACTCTGCCTTGGGCTTCCTGTAGTCAGCGCTGGTCAGTTTCAGCAGCGGCTGACGTGGGGACACCTGGGGCAGAGCAGCTGGGGTGCTACTGGGTTGCTCCAGTAGCACCGCTCCTCGGCTACTGGACCAACCCAGCAGCACCCCAGCTGCTCTGCCTCAGGCGTCCTGATTCAGCCACTGCTGAAACTGACCAGCAGCGGCTGAATCAGGACCTGGGGCAGAGCAGCTGGGGTGCTGCCGGGTTGGTCCAGTAGTGCCCAGAGCGGCGCTGCAGGACCAATCGGCAGCGCCCCAGCTGCTCTGCCCCAGGGTCCAAAACAAAAGCCTGGTCTGCTGGGGCGGGGGGGGCACACTAGCTGCGCCTCCCCCCTCCCCCCAGCAGACCAGGGACATGGGGAGCAGAGCCGCAGCGGCAGCGGGGTGCCGCGCCACTGAGGCTTTGCTCTGGCAAAGTCTCAGAGGCGAGGGACCCCGCCGCGGCTGCGGCTTCAGTCCCGGTGCCCGTGGTCTGCTGGGGACCGTCCCCAGCAGACCACAGGCACCGGGACTGAAGCCGCAGCAGCGGCGGGTTCCCGCGCTTCTGAGGCTTTGCTCTGGCAAAGCCTCAGAAGCGCGGGAACCCGCCCGGTGCCCCTGGTCTGCTGGAGACGGTCTCCAGCAGACCAGGGGCACCGGAGCAGCTTACGAACGGGGCTCTCTCGCCCCGGAGCTCGCAGGTAGCAATCCACCACTTCGACCTCCGGGGTGAGAAAGCCCCGTTCGTAAGTGCGGATCCGACATAAGTCGGATCCACGTAAGTCGGGGACTGCCTGTATGTGATTCATGATGGGGCTCACAATTCAAAACATAGTATTTCCTACCCATGTGTTTGCCTTGTCTTCTATAGCTGTAATCAAATTGATTCCTTTTTCCACAAGAAAATTCTAATTCTTTTTGTAGAACATGATGTGATGAAGCAAAATGCAGGACAATGTAGCACTTTAAAGACTAACAAGATGGTTTATTAGATGATGAGCTTTCGTGGGCCAGACCCACTTCCTCAATTGATTTAAAGAACTACCCCCATATAGTTTCTATTAGAGGGTCTTCAAATTACCTGAAAGCTAGTACCTATGGGGCTGATTCAGCCCATTAAAGACAATGTGAAGGCAACCACTGATTCTAACGGATTCTGGAACTTGCCCTATCTATATTACAGAAAAAAATCATAGAGGAGAATCAGAGTTTGAGCAAAATTTGCAGAATTTTAAAGTAGTGTTAAACACATTTTAGATGAGAGGTACAAAATTAACAAAAGTAAAAAATCTTTAAACTTTTCTTAAAACTTCAAGTATTTGCCTTAAACTTTACAAAAAATACAGATGCACAAGAGAACAGCAATTCAACACATAGGTGAAAGTTACTTATTTTTCCCCACCTAAAATATTAACCTTTTTTTTAAAAAAATAGGCACAGAAAGAACACTGAATATTGTGTGATCCCAATACTCAAACACAAACTTTAGAAAAATATTATAGTGGGATAATTGAGGAATTATCCCAGAGTTATTGTCTGAACTAAAATATACATTCAAATTTATAATATCCATCAGATTATACTATATTATACATCCATATATTTCTCAACTATATCTTATCAATATGTAAATCCACAGTGTTGTGTAGAAAATATTCTTTATCACTAGACAGTTCCTCTCTTGCCAGATTAAGCAGTTCTCCCACCTAAAATGGAAAATTATAAAAAAAAATTAAAATTCTGGTATGGATGCTTATTCAGATCTATACATCCTTATTATTTAACACAGCTCCTCCCTGCCTTTAGGGAAGGACAAATAACTTTTCCTCTCTCACTGGTCCTGCTGTGAGCTATACTATAGGATCTTGGATGGCAAAGGCTGCTCTGGGGATGCTCTGATGCTTTAATCATGACTGTCTTTTGAATCTGCTATTCCCTCCTATATAGTCCCCCGCCTTGCTACAGAGAAAGTTGCAGCTGCCTTTTACCACTGCATCTTCCAGCAATTTTTAAAACTAGGGAGCAGAGGTTGGCCGAGAGTGGTGCCTGCGACTGTGGGGCCTGTTTCCGCTCCTGCATCCGTTCACTCGTCCAGGCAGAGTATCAATCTTACCATTAGCATTAAAACAGAGTTTTTTCTTCTTGTAAGCTGTGTAACCAGCTACTGTTCCGACAATTAACAGCACAAGCACAGAAACCACAGGTGATGTAACACCAGCCACTACTCCAGAATCTATTGAAAGAAAAAAAAACATATTATTTCAATAAAAGAAGGAATAAACCAATAAAAGAGCAAACTCATTTTAAAATTCATAATATGGACACTGACCCTTAATGGCAAATCATTGCAAACACAGTGTGACACAAGAGAGGGTTGGCACAATGCTTGAATTCCATTTGCAGTATGAAATAAAATGGTTAAAAAAACCCCATAAGGACCAGAAACCACATTACTCCAGACAAAAAAAGAATGATGTATATACACATATATTTTATATATGGTTTTAAACTCTTTTGGTTCTCTACTATGATCCTAAATATGCCATAAGATAATGTGTATACATTATTTACTGACCAGTGTTTCCACCATGATTGACATTACTCTCCCTGTCTCCTGGAAAAGAGAAAATAACTTTGTAGTTATAAGAAACTTCTTGGAAAAGTGTCACAGCTGACACACAGCAAAAGAATAACAACAAATGCCATGCAAAGACAGCCTACCAAATGGTACCTGGTTAGAACCAGGGATTGGAAGTAAGGAGATGTGGGTTCTATGCCTGCCTTGGACTGTAACTTTTTGGGAACACATTGTGTCCCTTTTCTGTCTTAATTTCCTCAGAATTATCCTATTAATCACCCCCAAACTCCAATAAAATGTGGCTGAAACTGCTTACTTACTTTCATAAAAAATGTGAATTTCAAATAAATCTCCCATTGCATAGATCATGAGACAGCAGAGTAGCCAGAGTGCTGTAATATCCTTACTAGTCTCTGGGGAGCCATTGGCTAATTCACTATATGCCAATACTTCCACCTTTACTCCCTCTCAATAGCCCCTTAATCTGTAAGTAGTCCCACTGAATTCAACAGACTATGGGCCTAATCCTTCAGGGATATACAGTATGTGGACAAAGAGATTGCTCAATACAAGTAAAGGTAGGAAAATCTGGCCTTATACCAGCTAGAGGCAAGTCTAAAGCAAAGCCTGGCAGATGTGAGACATGACTATATGAGAGAGGCTGTGAAATATTCAATAGAATTGGCATACAGTACCTGCAGGCCTTGGGGGTAGAGGTTTCCCATCATTGAGATCTAAGTCATTGAAGCCATCTGTAAAATTAAAACAGTCATTTTTCAAACTTCCCTGAAATTTCCCCCCTCTCTTCCACTACCATCACCTGTTTATTCCTGGTGTCCTAGGAAAGGATTATTCCCCCAGATTCCTTAAAGAAAGACAGACCTTTTGGGCATTGAGCCCACTTTCTCTCTGTCAGCTCAAGGTCAAACATTAGAGTCTATTTGAAGGCTAGAATTCCAATCATGTCAATAGAAAATTGTTGGTTCCTATCCATTCCCAGGATAAGGACAGCTAAATTTGTAAGCAGGAGTGCAAGGGAAAACAGGATGATTATAAACATGATTTTAGGGTCTAGTATCTTGTAAATCGTTCCAGCTAGATATGTTTTCTTGGCCAGAGACTAAGACCCAATAACCTTTTTCAAAAAGTGGACCCGAAACATTGATCAAAAAGAAAAAAACAAACAAGTTTAAACAAAATAAAGCAAACCAAAAGTTTCCTACAATAGTTAATAAATAAGTGCACAACCAGAGAATATCGTCCAGCAAATAAATAAAAATCTGACCTAAATACTTTTTAATTCTAAGATTTGTAAGAGAAAATATTCTTACCAGAATGGCTATATCTTCCTGGGTGAGCAGGTGGATTTGGTTGAGGTTTTGGGTGGTTGTCTATTGATAATAAATATTGTAAGAAGGAAGGGGAAAAATGAGATTCAATAATAATTAATAATAATTTGAAGGAGCTACAAACAGTAGGAGCAAAAATATAATTTAAAAAGGACCTGCGACAATTGTAAATATAGGAAGAGGGGAAAAATGAGATTCAATTTTGAAAAATATAGACTAACATCTGAGGAAACGGGTATCAAAGAAAAAAACCTGAAAAGGCTGAAAGGTGTGTAGATGAGAGAGGATGGTATATGGGGCCTGGTTTCTAAATATATGTGATTTGATAGTAAAAAAAAAAAAAAAAAAAGCCACTGCAATTTTTAGCCTGCAAACACAAAGGCATAGTGTAACAACAGGGAAGTAATAGTCCCTCTATATACCCCATTCAACAAGGTACTTAAGCATGTGTATTAATATACGTATGTGACTAGTCCACACTGAGTTGTGACTATTGTTCTCTTACATTTCAAGTTACAATATGCTTAACTACCTTGCTGAACTAAGGCCTGTGAGACCACAACTGGATTAACTGCACATGGCTCTAGACTCCTCACTTCTAGAAATATATAAACAAACTGAATACAGCTATTGCTATAATAGGAGGAATTAAGGCAGGGGTGGGGAACCTCCAGCCCATGGGCTGGACGCAGTTTGTTAGCATTAGC
Source organism: Pelodiscus sinensis (assembly GCF_052426305.1). NCBI lineage: Eukaryota > Metazoa > Chordata > Testudines > Trionychidae > Pelodiscus > Pelodiscus sinensis. Next base: position 227,305,655 of record NC_143052.1, read on the forward strand.
AGCTGGCCAGAGGTTCCCTGCCCATGAAGTAAGGGACTGATTTATGAGAAAAGGATAAGAGAAGTACTGTATAGTTTGGCTAAGTCAAAGGGTTTTTTTTGTGGAAGAGCAGATGAGCTCTTTCGGAAGCCCTGTCTTCCTCCTCCCACGAGGAAGAAGAGCTCTTCCGAAAGAGGGCCAAATTTCGGAAAAGCCTCTTCAAAAAAAAAATTGGAAAAGGCATGCAAATTGCTGAGTGCAATTTGCAGACCTTTTTCCAATAAAGCCCCGTAGTGTTGACATAGCCTAATGCTATACATGGGCATAACATTTAAAGATACAGGCTAATATTTTTAAAATATGCCTGTGATTTATAATCTGAAATCCTGTATTCAAAAGAAATTAGATGCTTAGGAGTCTAAACACCTGTATGTCTTTGGAAAATGGGATTTTAGGAACTTTTAAAAAATTTACCCCATCTCTAATTTCTAGGAATCTAAACATCTTAAACATGATGCTGAGGGGATTATTTTCAGAAATGTGAAAACACCATTAAAAACAGTCTAACACAGAGGTTCTCGTAAAAAAAATTGGTAGCTTTAAAATGTAGCCACCAACTCTTGCTGGTGGAAACTATGACAGTTTTTCCTAAAAAAAAGTAATTAACATTAGGAGAAACATACGTGCATATTTATTTATATTCAAATCATAGTACTTTATTTAAGGTTTTTTTTGGCATACTCAACAATAAAGTTGTCTCCACACTGTGCATAAATAAAATAGAGACACAAATGAGATCTTCAGATGTTGTCTTTTGTTTTTGTTGTTTCTTTTGCTTTTTTGGTTGCATTTTTAACAGCTTGCTAGCTAGTAAGTTTGCTTCTGTGAAAAGTGATATGCATATGTTTGTTAATACATCACTTTTCAAAGCAGCAGACTTTCTGTAACAGTGGTGATGAGTAAAGGGGAGAAAGAACTTAAAAGCTGTGATGTTCTGCTTAGTAACAAAAAGGTGAGACTTTCTGGGACAAATGTTTTAAACAGTCAATTTTAAACTAATTTTAATACAAAATAGTTAATAAATATATCGGAACGTTCTCATAATTGGTTTTCTTTACCAAGAATTTATGAGCTGTAAATAGAGGGTGCCATGCCAAATTATTTATAAAAACCAAAGAGGTTGAATCTGTGCTGAAAAGCAAGAATTCATTGTAAGGTGATGTCAAGAACATCATTCTTTTAATATATTATATTTTATATTATGAGAAATAAATTTAAAAAAATCAGAAATAAACATTGATCCTATCAACATCTAATAAACTATGTACATTATCATAGTACAATATACAACAAAAATGCAAATCAAAATTAACCAGTTGAAAGCTCATTTATTTTTAACAGTCAAAAATATTCTTACCACCATCATTACCATAGCTCCCTGGGTTGTATGGAGAACCTGGGTGAGGTTTCGGACGATCGTCTATTAGCAATACAAATGTTCAAAATTTTAATAACTTTTTCAAACATTTACCTTTGGGGCAAAACTTGTACACATTTGGGCAGATGTGTTTTTGCGCAAGAGGTTTTTGCACAAAAAGGAGCCATCTACATACTGCCTTTTTGCACAAAAACCAGGTCTTGTGCAAGAGCCATTCTTCCTCATTTTTTCAGGAAGGATTGCTTTTGCACAAGAGAGGGTTTTTGCGTAAAAACATCTTATGCAAAAACAGCTCCTAATTAATTATGCAAATTAAGCACTGCAATATGCTAATCCGCACTTCATTTGCATAGGCTTTTGCGCAAGGAGAAAGCAGTGTAGACGTAGCCTTGTTCTCAGCTCAGGAACATAGTTTTAGACTGAGCAAAAACTGTTCAGCTATTTTTAGTAGGAATATGGTGAGGGGTGGGGAGCTTTTACCAGAGTGCCCAAATATCTCATATACCTTTCTGGGGTCTAGTGAAAATCAGTTTTGTTTTGGAGAAGTTATAAAAAAAATTTTAAATGCTTCATGCATATACATTGTTTTTCGTTATACAATAAACTAACAATCTGCCAACATTCCATTGCCACTGCATATATGTGCCTGAGAGTGGAATGGAATTTTCCATTCAATAGACAATCTCTCAACTTCTAGTGCAGTTACACATGCATAAAAAAATTGAGTGGAATTTCATTTAGAGAGTGCAGGTCTGTGTGAAATATGTTTTTTGAGGGTGATTGTGGAATGAGGTGGAGCTCTCAAAAGATGTGACTCCTTCTGAATAATATGTAAAGGTATGAGGAGGGACTCATTAATCTTAAAATACCCTACCCTATTCACTGTAGTGTAATGAAGTGGGGAAAGTGCGAGAGTACAGTAAGAGTGGTGATATCCAGCCCATTACCACCAAGAAAACTCTATACACTGGCAGTTCTTATCTTCATTGAAAGTCTAGTTTATAGACTGGTTGGCCAGCAGGCTCCCTACCTAGCTCTGTGCAGCTCCTTGGAAGAGGTGACCTGTCCCTGCTGCTTTTAAGTGGAGGAAGAGTCATTGGGGCTCAGTGCACTGCCTCTGCCCACAGGTGCGACCTCCACAGCTCCCATTGGTCATGGTTCCCAGCCAATGGGAGCTGCAGAGCCACTACTTGTGTAGGATGGGGAAAGGACAGTGCACAGAGGCCCTGTGACCATTTCTCTGTCTAAGAGCAGCAGGGACATTTGCCACTGCCAGTGAGCTGCCCAAGGTGAGCGTTGCCCAGATCCAGCATCCCAAACCCCCACACTGCCCCAAAGCTCTGCCTCGAAGTCTCTCCCTCCCCCAAACTTCCTCCCAGAGCACATGTCCTTCTCCCTTCCTACTGCCCAGACTGGAATCTCATCCTGGACCCAAAATGCCTCATCAAGTACTAATCCTGCATCTTTCCTGCACTCTGAACCCCTCGACCCTAGTCTGGAGGTAGAGCCCACATCCTCAGCCCAGGTCCCATACCTCTTCCCACATCCCATCCCCCTGCCTCAGCCCAGAGCCCCCTCCCACACTCTAAACTTTTAGTTAACTAGAATATTTGACTAACCAGCACCTCCCATTTCCCTAACATGCCAGATAACAACCCTTTTACTGTGTATCTATCTAGATTTTTATGAGGTAGCCTGTCACTGAGATAATTGAGGCAGGGGTCCTGCTCCGTGCACTATATTATTTGTTCAGTGTACATTGTGAGAGACAGAAGTAAGAAAGGAATTTTGGCTTCATGCAATGTAGGGGCTGGGCCACTGTGCAATGTATAAAACATGAAGCCACATGCTGAATAGTGATGATACAAATATTTAACTGCTGCCATATGCATAAAACAATGTCCAACTTGTGCACTGAATCAGGCAGAATTCCTGTACAGAAAAATAAACCCTGTGATTATGTAGCGAAAACCTATTCCATATTGCATAGTCACAAGGGAGCTAAATTAAGACTGCATGGCAACCTTATCCATGACATTTCCTAATTCCTGAAAGCTTCATTATAGAACTCTAATTTTCTCTTAGTGTACCATGTGGAATATCATGATCAAATAAAAAAGCATTTTTAAATGGAGAGAATGAGGGGGGGAAAGAGTTTCCCTTTTAAAAATTAGTTTGTCACCTCCAATTTCCTCCAGAGTTTATGATTTTAAAACTTGCCAGTCTTCCTTTATCCTCCACAGCTCATTTCTCTTCTTCTGCAAAGCCTGTTATAGCATTACCAAAAGCCACACTGACAACTGAATGCCAGAAGAGAGGGCCTTTCAAATTTTAAAAAGACTCACATGTGTAAGACTTTAGTCTCCAATGCAGATAAAAAAATTGAAGTAATTTTTGTGGACTTGTCTTTTCCCGGACACAAATGTTTAGTAAAACAAAAGCTACAGTTGCTTATTTGTATGTTCCTTGGGAATTTCAGGGCAGGTAAGAGATTACCAAGAATTATCAGCCAATAAAATTGCATTGTTGTCCAATCACTGTAAAAAGCCATATTGAAGCTCTTATTATGGATAAATTTTGAAGAGAGTTCCTTCAATACTTTATTTTTAGCCTGTACTTGATACTTAGAACATTATTGCACAACCCTGATTCAGAACTGCCCTTGGCACACATCACCCTGAATCTTATAGAAACTACAGACCAGAGATCTTTGTCATGACCCTTTAGCCAATTTAAATTTCTTACTCACCAATCACTGGCCTTTTGGTAACTGGTGCTGGCTTCTTAGTAATTGTTTCCTCTATGAGACACAGTGAAACAAGAAAATCAATACACACTGAAACATTTTCAGTTAATCAAAGGGAGATATCTGTATATTTTGATAAATATTCTATATAAAGGAAAATTAAGCGTCACTGAGGCCACAAAGTTAGTGTTATGACCAAGATTTTTTTAAATAAAATCTGAATTCAAGCAATTTTTTAAAAAATAGCCTGATTATCAAAGTGCTTAAATAAATGAGTTTTAACACAAACCATGTTGTGGTCCAGATCTCACAAAATGGAAAAATGTATTTCAGATGTAGCAATAATTTTAAACATAATAGGGCAAACAAAATTTTTTATTGTTTGAGCTTTTTGTAGTATTACTTACCTGGATGATCAAGAGCATCAGCTAAATCAAAATCATCTTGACCTACCAAAAGAAATCATGCATTAATGTCAGTTTGTAGGTACATTAGGGTTATGTCTGTTTCGGTTATTGTTGTATTAATTTGTGTGTGTGTGTGATTCCCAGCCAGATTTCTGCTGACAAGGCATAGGAGATACCATCACTGGAGATATTTAAGAGTGGGCTAGATAGGCATCTATTAGGGATGATCTAGATGGTGCGTGCCACTGCCGTGAGATCAGGGGGAACTGGACTTGATGATCTCTTGAGGTCATAGAATCCTAGCGTTGGAAGAAACCTCAGGAGGTCATCGAGCCCAACTTTCTGCCCAAAGCAGGACCAACCCCAATTAAATCATTACAACCAGGGCTGTATCAAGCCGGGACTTAAAAACCACTAGGGATGGAGATACCACCCCCTCCCTAGGGAACCCATTCCAGTGCTTCACCACTCTCCTAATATCCAATCTAGACCTCTCCCACTGCAACTTGAGACTACTGCTCCTCGTTCTGCCATCTGTCACCACTGAAAACAGCCTCTTTCCATCCTTTTTAGAAGCCCCTTTCAGATAGTTAAAGGCTGCTATCAAATCCCCCCTCACTCTTCTCTTTTGCAGACTAAATAAACCTAAATCCCTCAGCCTCCTCTCATAAGTCATGTGCTCCAGCCTCCTAATCATTTTTGTTGCCCTCTGCTGGACTTTCTCCAATGCGTCCACATCCTTTCTGAAACGGGGGCCCAGAACTAGATGCAATACTCCAGGTGTGGCTTAATCAGTGCCAAATAAAGGGGAATAATCACTTCTCTAGATCTACAGGCAATGCTTGTCCTAATGTACCCTAATATGCCATTAGCCTTTTAGGTCTCTTCCATTTCTAGTATTCTGTGATTCAGGCACCTGGTGGTGAAAAGTCCAATAGAGAGGTACATGCCAGAAGAAACTGTTCATGATCTGCAATCTGCTGGGGATGGGGTTGGGTCATGATCACACAAACTAACACGTTTTGTTCAAAACTTGAATAGAACAGGAAGGATTTGGCCCATAATAACATCCTGGATTCAAGCAATATGTAAAAATGCCTTTGAAGAGAATGCTTTGCTTATTATGGAAAGCAAGTACACAAGCTAGAAAGCCCACAGTGTGTCCAAATAAACAGAAACAAGATTTTCAACAAAACCTTCAAAACCTTCAGAGTGGCATTCTATATCCACATCCTAGGTCAGCTAGAGATTGGTGAGTCTGCTTACAGCCTTGGCTATATGAAATGTATCTTTTAGTTCAGGCAGTGGCAGCTGCTACATCAAGCTCCATCCGTTCCAGATATCTTTCCCCCCCAGCCAGAACCCCAGTGTGGATAAGCATCCCCAGAGGCATGTTATACTACAACCAGGAGAAGTGATTTTAATAAATTCATTACTCTTTAAACAGCTCAGCTTTAGAGACCTGGTTTAAAGTTTTACAGATTGAAATCACTTGTAAATTACATCTGCACATTTTAACTTCTTCCTCTGACATGTGGTAGCATTTACAGCTGTCAAAGCATGTTTGTTGCCTATACCCATATGGTCTCCACTGCACTCTGAAATGTCTAAAGGAAAAACAACATCTTCCTGCTCTGTTTGAGGTGTTAGATATGTCATTAATTGTTACAAGAGAAAAAATGCGCCCATGACATGAAAACTTGACCAGAAAATAAAGCTGAGACAGATTTAAAATATTTATCCTAAAAGCGTGTAACTGAGTCTACTACAGGAACTGTTTCTGATTTGGTATTTCTTTTTTTGTTGTTGTGGTTGGCATTTTTTTGCTTTAACTGTAAAGGTTTTGTAGACCACCTCTTTAGGAAATAATCAAACATTGTCTGTTTGGGATATCCCAGGGCCGCCTTTATGACTTTCATGGGCCCTAAGCACTTTTGCCTTTGTGGGCCCCTCCCACCATAATAATATCAATATTAAAAATTATTTTTGATATAACTTTAAATACTTCAACATTTTTTTTCTGTTTTAGGCAAAATTTAATAGATTTTCATGGGCTCTAAATGTTTCATTTTTTTCTGATGTGAGAAAAAAATTAAAACATTTTTTTCAACCCTAAAAGTTCATTTTTTTCTTCTGATTTTAAAAGAAATTAAAACATTTTCGTGGGCCCATAAAAGTATTGAGGGCCCTAGGCACTGTGCCTAATGGATAAGTCGGCCCTGGGCTATCCAGATACTCTGGAGTGGAAGAAGACAAACACCAGAACAGCTGGCACAAGCTGAAAAACAAAGATTTTCTGGGATCATGACTTTTATTCCCATGTCTGCCACTGACTTTCTGTCATTAGAGGCAAGTCATTAGATGTGAGATAATAATACTAGGATGTTATATAGCATTTTTCATCAGTAGGTCTTCAAATGCTATACAAAGGGGGTCAGTATCAAGGTTCCCTCTCAGCTACATGGCCTGCAGCTGCACAATTACCTAATAAGCCCCACTCAGAAGCTCAGGGACGCTGCCCATGGAGCTAAAACCTGCCTATACTCTGTAACACAGCCCCAGCTTCCTGCCTTGAGCCCATTCCCACACTCGAAAGCCCTTGGCCTCATCATGGAGCTCCATCCTGCACCCTAAATACCTCATCCCCAGCCCCACCCCAGAGTCCACATGCTCAGCCAGAGTCCTCATGCCCCCAACCCTAAGCCCCTTCCTACACTCTGAACCCCTTGCCCCCAACCCCACCACAGATTGCCCATGTGCAGAATGAAATTTGTTATGTGCACCAGTGTTTCCTCTAAGATTTTCCATCCTTGGGCGGATTGAATTTTCTTTTGGGCTGGTTGAAATTTCTTATGCGCAACACCGATGTTGAGGTAATGTGTGGATGTGCACCCACCAGTACAAACTACAACCGTAGATCTAAATATGTTTTAAATAGTCCATCGGTGTGGAAGAAAATATATTAAAACAAGGGATAATTAACAAGGAGCAATGCTCATGATTATTTAATATGAAATCAACTAAAAAGAAAATTAACACTTCTCTTGGCTGAAGAAGTGGGTTTGCCCACAAACGCTCATTATACTGTTTATGTACATTAGTTAGCCTAGGGTGCTTCAAGACCATTGTTGGTTTTTAAGTTCTTTTAGTAACAGATTAACACGGCTACTCCTCTGAGACCTTGGAGTACATGTATCATCATCCTTTCTAACAGACAGATACATGTTTCCAAGATCTTGAAAATAAGGTTTCATCCTACAAGACAGCTAGCATCACACCTAGTATTTGCTATTTCTGACTCATAAGAGCCAGAACTCTACCAGATAGCAAAGATCTGGCCTTAATGCAATACAGTTTATCATATATTAATTCGTTACACAGGATTTAAAAAAAAACATTAAGATCAGATATCTGCAACACTCAAAAAAATCTGTTAAAATAATCTTTTTCTTTCTTACCTCAAGCCATTAAGGGGTGGGCAATAATTTTTGACGGGGGTCCACGCCATAGAATTTCATAAGTGGTCGAAGGCTACACTCTTCCATGATATTAAAGGAGGAGGTGCGGGGGTCTGGCATTAAGGTTGGGTGCAAAAGGGAGCTTGGGGTAAGGGATTGGGTTGTGGGATCTGGGAGGGAGTTTGGGTGAAGTGGGGGATCGTGACCTGGGGCAATGGATTTGCGAGAGAAGGGGGTACAGGGCTTGGAGAGGGTTGTCACCAGGGTTAGGAGTACAGGAGGGGGTGCAGGGATTTGGCTGTGACCAGGGATAGTAGATTGGGGTACAAGGTCTGAGAGGGGGCTGTGTCCTGAGGAAGGGTGTAGGGGAGGGGATGCAATGTCTGGAAAGGTGTATGGGGGCTGGAGCAGGGATGCAAAGGTTTGGGTTACATGGGGTAGGAGGACAGAAGTGGAACAGAGGGTTGGGGGAGGGAAGGAGGAGCTGGGGGCCAGAGATAGGCTCTTGCTGGGAGACCTTACCTGACTCCTAGCCAGAAACCCAGAAGGTTCCTTAGCCAGGGTCCCTGCCTTCTAGCCCCTGTACATGTTCAGGGGAGCTGCAGAAGCCATGTTTATTGCTCTAAACTGAATGCAGTGAGCCTGGGGGATGAAGGAGGAAGGGCACTTCATGTGCTCCCTGTCCTGCAGCTGCTATTGGTCGAAACCAGCTAATGCAGGGGTGGACAAAAGGGCCTCTGTGGGCTGGATTCGGCCCGCTAAGTGGGTGGATCTGGCCCATGGAGGCTTTGATGCTCCCCTGTCCCCAGGCCTTAATTGGCCTGAGGGCAGGGGAATGTGTCAAGCCTCCTCCCACCCTGACAGGAGCAGCACCGCGTGCTGCTTGCAGGATGGTGGCTAGAGCAAAGGAAGCTTCACGGCTTCCCCGCCCCCAGGCCAATTAGAGTCTGAATGCGGGGGAGCTGCATGAAGCTTCCTTTGCCCTGCCCTGGCCCTACGGGGAGGGCGCTTCCCGCACTCCCCTGCTCCCAGGCCCTGATTGGGCTGAGGGTGGGGGGCCTGCCAAGCCTCTTCCAGGGCATGGATGCCTAATGGGAAGGGAACAAAGGGGCACCCCCACCCCCAACCACTCATGGTTTGGGGGTGGGGTAGCCCCGCCCCTTCCTGTTTATGCCCTGCCCCTTCTGGGGTGGACTGGGGCTACTTCAAAAATGTTTGGTTCCCAAGAAAAAATTATTGCCCACCCCTGAGCTAATGGGCGCTACTGGGGCTGGGGGCAGCATGAGAAGCCTGACTCCCCACCCTCCAGGCTCTCAGCATTCAGAAATACACATGTGGCTCTGCACCTGGCTTTCCTGAGTGCTGAGTGGGTGCGGGGCAGGCAGGGAGCTGGCTGAGGCGCTGCTTGCAGACCATCTTTTGCCCAGCCCTGGAGACTGGAGAGAGCTTCTCCATTTATAGCAGATAGCAGCAGCAGCTGCTTCTGTACCTCTGAGAGAGCGAGTGCCCCATTTCCCCACCTTTCCCAGCCGATCAGCTGAGCTTCCTGCCTGAGCTAGGACCTCTGAATCTCTACATGGTGCTGACAAAAGGACTGTGTATCTGCGAGGGCACAAAGCTTACAGGGAACCTTAATGAGCACCAATATGGAGATGATGTGTCACACATCTTCTCCATATTGGTGCACATTGCAAAATTCATTCCACACATGGATATAAAAAATGAGAAGAACACTGGTCAATATCATTTTCCCCATTTTATGGATGGAGAAACTGAGGCACGGGGAGGGAAATAACTTGTCCAAGGTCACTCTGCAAACCAATGGCAGAGCCAGGAATAGGCAACATTGCCTCCCATAATAAGATAGTGGTACTAATGTCATTCACAAAGCTCTTAGAAGGCTTAATTAATGCTTGTAACACACAGTAATCCTCAAATGAGAGGGATCACAGCACACACTTTTCAACACTTTTCAACAATGCATATTTCGAGGACTTAATTACATAGCCCTACATGCTGACAGAAATAGTAATATATGGTTGGAATGCCAAAGAATGAGCTATAAAACATGACTACCCTTAGCTAACAGCGTGTTGTTTCTGAAAACTTATACTATGAAGGGGAAAGTAGGTCACAAAACCGGACCATCCAGGGAACATAACTTGAGTAATAGTTTCTTTCATTTAACTGGCTGAATATTTTGGAACATTACACACCATTCAGCTATTGCTTCCCCTGCCTTAGGGACTGACTTACCTTCACTAGAAATCAATGGGTTCTGAGATTTCTAGTCATAAGCAATAAGACCTAAGGGTTTTCAGTGATAGACTGCCAATACTATAACAAATGGCTTACACAAAAGTATTCCCCTTTGTAATTACCATGACGGTTTATGATGTCAAGGAGGAGATATGAAAGCAAGGGGACTCTATTTGTTTTAATAAAAGCAGAAGGTACCACATGCACATAGTATAAGCTGGTGGCATTCTTCTCTTTTTGCTCCTACCACAATATATAGAAACTGGATCTGGTCCAAACAGCCCTTCCTGGAGTTTTTCTCAATTTCAAACCTTAACAGCAGTAGCAGCAAAACATAAACCTAAAACAAATTATCCTTAGGGATTTTATCTAGATAAACCTTCTGTTTTGATCCCTAGTTTTTATTGTCTCTGAGAGATGCTCAAAGGTTTCAATCCACAAAGGTATTTAGGTGCCTAAATCTTAGGTTTAAGTGCCTAAACCCCAATTTTAGGCTCTGATGCAGTCTACAGAACTCCTGCGAAACTGTGTAAGTGTTTAAATTCACTCAGGCTATACACTGAGGGATTTTTTTTAAAAAAGATACACAAATTGTGAACCGTAGTTTGTGTATCTTTTTCTGATTCTTTTTTTGGAAGAGGCTCATCTACACTGGGCCAAATGTCAGAAAAAAAACCTTTCAGAACATCCCTTCTTCCTTGTAAAATGAAGTTTACAGGGATGCCGAAAAAACGCGTCTGCTTTTCTGATTTTTTTTTCGGAAAAGAAGACACGTTCCTTGGATGCAGAAGAGGGTTTTTTTGGGATACCAAAGGTATCCTGAAAAAATTCTGCAGTCTAGACATAGCCTCAGTGCCCAAGTTTTCAGGACAACATTTTCTTAAGTGCCTCTGTTTCTGCCTCTGAGCATGTGCATTGCAACCACACTCCAGGCATCCGGAGGCCTATCTCCTGCCTAAATCCCATAACTGACCCATAGATGGGGATATCACTGTATTGGGCACCATTCAAAATCTGGCCAGAGGGGGAAGGTGTAAACATTTATCCAAGTGGTTGGAGCATGTAGTGGGACATGGGGGACTCCGACTCAATTCTCCCCTTGGCCAGAGGGGTCTCCTACCTCTCCTAACCACTGAACTATGGGATACTCTCATGCACAGCTATTTCAATCACTGTCCAAGCTAAACTGAACACTGCAATGTTATGACTTTGAAATATACTTCTATATTACATTGAAGTTTATTTCCAATTTGAGGTAAAAGGTGGAGAATCTTAAACCACATTTTAAAATCACTATTATAGACTAAAGAAGACAGGATCACACAGTTGCTTCCAGTTGCACTAGAAACCTTAGCCAAAAAAAAAAAAAAAAAAAAAGACCACCACATTGGAGAGATGCAGCAAGCTGAAACAGAAGCTGAGATCACCTAGTAGTATTTGTCTAAATCTAGACTGTTATACTTACATATCATGTGGTAGGGTAAGATACATGAGGTAGAAAATGATGAAAGATGGAGACATCAGGGAAGAAAAGGGATGGTAGAAATAGCCAGAAGAAGGGGAAAAGACCAAAAATCATCTACGGAAGGTGTGCAAACTGAACCTTTGATCACAACTCAAATATTGAAGAGGAACCTCAAGTAATAAAGAAAGAGGACAGAATTTTCTGATCAGAGATTTTACAGGGAGGAAGGAATCTAGGCTGAAACATTTATGATCCAGAAAGACATAAAATGGACAAATGGATGTGCAGCCATCTAGGCGTGAGGATGAATGATATTTAAATATCTAAGAACTTCATTTATAAGGTTACATAATACTTAAATCTGTAAGCAGTCTAAGTTGTATCTGAAAACCTTGAAACATGGTGGGTCTAAAAACAGAAGCCTATTAAAGGCCACATTGAAAATTTGGCTTCCTGTGCTACGGAATCACAACAGGGATCTCAAGCGATTAATGAAGACTGGAACACATGTGGTGGTCTGAGTGAAAGTAGACTGGGAAAAAATACTTTCCTCGTTATAAACACAGCATTATGTCCTTGTATTAACAGCTTTACAGCTCAAACAGCTGGTTTGTAAAAAGCTGAATCTGGAAAGTCAGGGAGGGGAAGTAGACACTTTATTCTGGTGTGGGAGGGGTGATTTTAATGTGACCGTGTTATAAGTGTTTTAAAGTCTCACGTGACTAGAAGAGTTTCCTGTACAGGAAAAATCACAGCCAAACTATTTAAATCTAGGTTATGGCTGTTTTGTGCTAGCAGAGGAAGCATGGGGCACTGAGCCTTGGTTCTGACTCAGGTTTGAGTCCAAGCCCCTGTTCTATCTGATTAGTCTGACTGGGGTCAGCATGCAGTAAGTTCCTTGGACGCTGCTAGTGGTGTGTGTGACACTTTCTGAGGGTATTCAGGGTTGGGAGTTACCTTACTACCTACATGCCCATAGCATGAGGAAGCCTAGGGGCTGTGTCTAGACTGGCCAGTTTTTCCGGAAAATCAGCCGCTTTTCCGGAAAAACTTGCCAGCTGTCTACACTGGCCACTTGAATTTCCGCAAAAGCACTGACTTCCTACTGTCTGAAATCAGTGCTTCTTGCGGAAATACTATGCTGCTCCCGTTCAGGCAAAAGTCCTTTTGCGTAAAAGGGCCAGTGTAGACAGCTCAGATTTGTTTTGCGCAAAAAAGCCCCGATGGCAAAAATGGCCCTAAAGTGCTTTTGCAGAAAAGCGTCCGTGCCAATCTAGACACTCTTTTCTGCAAATGCTTTTAACGGAAAACTTTTCCGTGAAAAGTATTTGCGGAAAATCATGCCAGTCTAGACGTAGCCAGGCTGTGCCTGTTGTGGGCCAGTTCCCCAACTCCACCAGCCTCTGGCAACAGAAACTTGGCCCCGCTGTCTCTGCACAGGATACCAATAGGTATGCTTCAAGCCCCAAGAACTCTGAGCATCCCCCTGGGGGGCTTGCCTCAGATTCACTGGGGACTTACAGACTTCACCGAAACACTACTCTAGGTTTAGCTCTCCATTCAATGCACAACACTTAGGCTATGTCTGGACTACAGAGGTTTTTTTTTTTAAAGTAGCCTTTTTTCGAAAAAACTTCACCTGCGTCTAGATTGCCACCATATTCTTTCAAAATTAAATTGAAAGAACACAGTGTTTTTTTCAACAGCAGTAAGCCTCATTTTATGAGGAAGAACACCTGAAACTCTTATGTACTTCTGTGCCCTCTGCCAATTGACTCCAAGAGGTCCCTGAGTCACAAGGTGGGTCAGAGCAAGAGTCCTACTATAAGTCATCCAAGCCCTGTCATTTTGTAGCATAGACAAAGGTCCAGATGAAGACTGGAGTCAGAAGGTCTGCATGGTGCCATATGGATGTATTAGCATGTCTGTGAGATCTGTGCCCAGCAATTGTGCATCAGGATACACAATGCAGGGTGGGCACTCAAACACGGGTTTGCAAACACTGAGGCTATGTCTAGACTGCAGGCTTTTTTTGGAAGACGCTTTTCCAGAAGAGATCTTCTGAAAAAAATCTTCTTCCAAAAGAGAGTGTCCACACAGCAGAAGTGCATTGAAAAAACGATCTGCTTTTTCAAAAGATACTGATTGGACACTGATTGGACACTATCTTGCATTTAAGTTGTGATTATTATGGATGGAGTGGCCACCAGGGCATCTGTGCTTTTTCTTGGAGGCCTCTTCTTTCGGAAAAAAACCCCTCTTCCCCATCCACACGCGCCTTTTTCTGAAAAAGTTATTTTGGAAAAGGCTTCTTCCTCATAGAAAGAGATTTACTGCTGTCAGTAAAAACCTTTAGTTCTTTCACCTTTCTGTTGAAAGAATGCAATTGCAGTGTGGATTTAAGAGTATTTTTTTCCAGAAATACTCTGCATTGTAGACATACCTTGAGTCCACAATCTCAGATGCTGCAGACCTAGGTTGAGCAATGTAGACATATCCGGAGAGCAGTCAGTCTGAGGATGCCAGAGAACCAGGCCTTACAATGTAATTATCCTATTTCTCTGTACTACTCTAGAATGTTTTTGGCGGAGTGTCTGTATTTTAAACAGAGGAAATTGATTGTTAGTGACTTACTGTGAATGGAGGAGACAGCTCATGACTTCATTACTTATCTTTTTCATCTAAGCTGCGTTCTTTGTGACAGGGAAGAACTCTGGAACTCTGACAGGATGTTTATCATCTGATTCCTGACAGCATTCATAGGCCTTGTCTGCAGCTTATATCAGGTTCTTTTGCCACTTCCCTGAACAAAATGAGCTATATAGAAAAAAGGATTTTTTTCACCCTAGTATAGCTATATTTACACTGAGGATTTTTCACCACTAATTTGGTCAGGTGTGCATTTTTTTCCACACTCCTAATTGATATAACTTTGCTGGAAAAACCCTAAAATATAGATTGGGCCAAATTCACTAGTTCTAGTCTACCCCTGTAGCTTTACCAAATAAAATACATCCTGTCGGGTAGCCTTCTAGGCAGGCACTCATCAATAAAATAGGATTTACTTATATAAAACAAATTAACAATAAATTGGTAGTCGGAGTTCAAGTTTCATAAAAATTACATTTTGTGTTTGCAGATATTAACCTTCTACATAGGCAATTGGAGAATTAGGGGTAAATTCTATTTTCAGTTATATCCAGACAGCTCAAATAAGCCATTGGCTTCAGTTATGTCCTAGAAACTGCTGTGAATTTTCTTACCAAGCTTCCATACATACTCTTGGGCTGTGTCTACACTGGGCCACTTATTCCGGAAAAGCAGCCGCTTTTCTGGAATAAGCTGCGAGCTGTCTACCCTGGCCCCTTGAATTTCCGGAAAAGCACTGACGATCTACTGTAAGAAATCAGCTGCTTTTCCGGAAAAACTATGCTTCTCCCGCTCGGGCAAAAGTCCTTTTTCCGGAAAACTGTTCCGGAAAAGGGCCAGTGTAGACAGCACAGTAGTCTTTTCCGCAAAAAAGCCCTGATAGCGAAAATGACGATCGGGGCTTTTTTCCAGAAAAGCACGTCTACACTGGCCACGGACGCTTTTCTGGAAAAAGGGCTTTTCCAGAAAAGCATCCTGCCAATGTAGACGCTCTTTTTCCGGAAATACTTATAACGGAAAACTGTTCCGTTTTAAGCATTTCCGGAAATTCATGCCAGTGTAGACGTAGCCATCTTGTGCTAGTCTCTAGTGATTTTTTTCTTTGGATTTTGACATTACACTTATTTAACTTTATCATAACAGTGGTCCTTGTTCAGACTGAACTGTTCCAAAGACTCAGACTGATTCAAACAAACAGAACCACTGAATAATAAAGGAGTTGGCAACCTTTAGCATGTGGCCCATAAGGGTAATCTGCTGGTGGGCTGCAAGATATTTTGCTGATGTTGACCATCTGCAGGCACGGCCCCATCCGTTCCCAATTAATGGGAGCTGCGAGGAGCGGTGGCCCACCCACAGACAGTGAAAGTAAACAAAATGTCTTGCAGTCCACCAGTAGATTATCCTAATGGGCTGTGTGCCAAAGATTGCCAATCTCTGAACTAATAGATATGAATAGTCCTGTAATGAAAATGAATTAGACCAAAATATTTAAATGTCACCTACTTTAGATATGCAAATCCACCAGCGTATATTCACCAGTTATGGTTGTTCATGCACAAAGAACTTGGAGTGCAAGCACACTGGGGATTTGCGTACCTAAATTAGGTGATGCGTGCAAAATGCTTGCAAACTTTCGCTCATATCCATTATTCAGCATTGTATAGAGACCAGTATTTTTACCATATGTTTAATTTAGTTGCCCAGTTTAGTTTATCTAAAAGATCCACCAACTTTAATTGTACAGTTGGTTGCTTGGATAAAGATCAGGGTCATCATGAATTCATACAAATTTTAGGACTGTAGGGAACCTTGAAAAGTCATCATATTGATCCCTCCACACTCAGGCAGGACTAAGTAAACCTGGACCATCCAGACAGGTATCTGTGCATCCTGTTCTTTAAAACTTCCAGTAATGGGAATATCACAAACTTGTTGGCAGCTGGAAAGTTCTTCCTAATATCTAACCTAAATCTTCCTTGCTGCAGATTGAACCTATTATGTCTTGTCCTAAGTCCCTGTGGATCCTGTATGAGATGGATATGGAGAACAATTGATTACAGTCCTTTTGGTAACAGCCCTCAATATATTTGAAGACCATTATCTGGTTGTTCTCCTCCCTCCCCACATCTTTTTTGAAGACAAATATAGACAGGTTTTTAATCTTTCTAAACTTTTTGTCGTTTTTAAACCTTTCCTCTGGTTACTCCTCAATTTGTCCACATCTTTCTAAAGTGGGACACCTTGGGTACGTCTAAACTCCATGGCTCCGTTGACGGTGCCATGTAGATTAGTTTACTGGAAAAAGGAAAATGAAGCTGTGATTTAAATAATCGCTGCTTCATTTAAATCAAAATGGCCACCGCGCTGTGCCAATCAGCTGATTGTCGGCATAGTGCGGCAGTCTAGACAGGGATCTGCCGACCCCAGAACCCTTCATCGGCAGATCCTGTAAGCGTTTCAGCTGATCGGCACAGCGCGGAGGCCATTTTGATTTAAATGAAGCGGCGATTATTTAAATCACCGCTTCATTTCCCTTTGCCGTCCTACCTAATCTACATGACTCCGTCGACCGAGCCATGTAGTCTAGACACACCCCTTGGGTTAGACATAGTACTCCTGGTATGGCCTGACTAGGGCCAAATAGAACAGGACAATTACCAACAATATCTTACGTATAGTTGTAACACTCCTGTTAACACACTCCAGCATGGTGTTAGCCTTTTCCACAACTGCATTACATTGTTGACTCATATTCAATTTGCGATCCACTAGAATATGTGGATAGGGAAGAGGGAGTTCTTTCAAAAGAAGAGGAAAAAGCACAGGTGCCCTGGTGGCCATTCCATCCATAGTAATCACAGCTTAAATGCGAGATAGCATCCATTCTGTGTGGATGCTCTCTTTCAAAAAAGCAGATCTCTTTTTTTATGTGCTTTGGCAGTGTGGACGCTGTCTTTCGGAAGAAGTTTTTTCAGAAGATCTCTTCTGGAAAAGCTTCTTCAGAAAGAAGCCTGCAGTCTAGACATAGCCTAAGGGAAGTGCTTGCAATGTGTTTTTATTGCATTTTATCCCATTGAATTGAGACCAGTTCTCTAATTTGTCAAGGTCTTTTTTGATTTCTAATCTGGTTCTCCAAAATATTTCAACCCCCACATCTTGGTGCCATCTGTTTTATAAGCATACTTTCCATTCCATTATCCACATCGTTAATGAAAATATTTAATAGTACTGAACTCAAAACTGGGAGTGGCAGGTTTGTAGAAATTTTGGGGGTGCCCAGAATGGATCCAACTCCCTTTCCCCCACCTGCCTAAGGTTCTAGGATAGAATTTAGATGTGTGTGGGGAAGGGTCAGGCTCTGGGAGGGATTTTGGGTCCAGAAGGAGGTCTTGGATATAGGCTTTAGGTCAGAGTTTAGGTGCTTTGTGCAGGCTCTGAGTTGGGGAAGGAGATTGGGGTGCAGAAGGGCATACAGAGTGCAAGCACTGAGAAGAAGTTTGGGTACAGAGAGATGATGGGTTGGCGTCTGGGAGGGGGTTTGGGTGCAGGGGGGAGGTTGGGATTCAGGCTCTTGGACAGAGTTTGGGTGCCAGTGAAGATCTGGAGTTCAGGCTCTGAGATAGTCAGAGTGCTGGATGCAGACTCTGGGCTGGGGCAGAGGGATGGAGGTGTGGGAGGGACTGAGGGATGCAGGCTCTGGGAGTAGGTTTGGGAGTGAGAGGGGTGGATAGAGGGTGCAGTGCTTACTTGGAGCACCCCCTATAGCAGGGCTCCTAGAGGGTGTGGGCCAGGTGGACCACCCTTCAACTCTCATTGGCCGCAAGGGCATTCAGGGTGGGGACAGTTCACAGAGACATACATCCTGCCCAGGAGTTACAGGGAAGTGCTTGCACATGTGTATGGAGAAGATGCTGTGTTTCTGGTGGTGGTGGCGAGGACCCCAGGGCCCTTTTAAATTGCCCAGAGTGACAGGAGGGGCTGGAGGATGTAGAACAGACATGCATGGGGATGGCAGGCAGGGCTGGGATAGAGACTTAGCCCCAAACTTTCCTGGAGCTGGGCCCCCCAGGCCAGGAATATCTTGGAGACCAGGCTCTATGGGTCCATATAACTCACTGCCCCTACCCAGAACTTACCTCCCCATGAGAAAACACAGGATACCCACCTTCCTAGTTCGGCAATGAACCACTGATAACTACTCTCTGAGTATGGTCTGTTAGCCAGTTTTGCAACCACTTCATAGTAATTGCATTTTGACCACATTTCCCTAGTTTGCTTATGAGATTATCATGTGGGACTGTGTCAAAAGCCATATAAAATCAAGAAATATCATGTCTACTTCTTCTGTTCTCTAGGCCAGTAGCCTTGTAAATGAAGGAAATTATTTTGGCTTTGCATGATTTGTTTTTGACAAATCCATGTAGGCTATTCCTTATAATAACCCTATTATTCTCTAGGTGCTTATCGATTGTTCAATAATTTGTTCCAGTATTTTTTCAGCTATCTATATCAGGTGACTATAACTCATTAGGTCAAAATAATTCCCCTTTTGAAGGAGAGGCACTATGTTTGTTTTTCTCCAGTACTCTGAGGCCTTACCTGTCATCTAGGGATATGAATGTGTAACTGATTAACCAGGTGATTCTTATCAATAACCTGTTAACCAACACCCAGGAGCAGGACCCAGCCTGTGGCCCAACACCCAGGAGCAGGACCCAGCCTGTGGCCCAACACCCAGGAGCAGGACCCAGCCTGTGGCCCCACTGGACCCACCACACTACGGGCTGAGGCCAGCAGCCAGCAGGCCCACTGGGTCAGGAGCTGGTAGCCTCTGGGATCCTGCTTAATCAGTTAACTGATTAAACATAAAGTTTAACTAGTTAATTGATTAAATGGGAGTTTACATATCATTTATGAGTTCTCAAAGATAATTGCTAACAGCTCTCAGATTGTTTTAGTAAGTTTCTTTCATGCCAAAGGATGAATTTCATCAGGCCCTGCTGACTTGAGTACGTCTAAATTATCAAAATATTCTTTAACCTGTTCTTTCCCTATTTTGATGTGTGTTCCTTGCTTCTTGTTGTTAATATTAAATTGTGTTAACTATCTGGTCACAACTTACCTTTCTAGTGATGACTGAAGCAAAAGAGGCATTAAACACTGCAGCCTTCTTGGGGTGCATCTACACAGCAGGGCTTAACTCAAAATAAGCTATGCAACTTCAGCTACGTCAATTGCATAGCTTATTTAGAAATAGCTTATTTTGAAATTGGGAGTGTCTACACAGCACTTATTTTGAAATAGAGCACTCTTCCTCCAACTTCCCTTACCCCTCATGCCATGAGGATTACAGGCGTCAGAGTAAGAAGTCCTCCAGATTGACAGTATTTCAACATTATTTCAAAATAACTGACTGCCGTGTAGACATAGACTAAGTTATTTTGAAATAGCACTAGTTATTTTGAAACAATGTTTCTGTGTAGACGTTCCCTTGATGTCGTTCATTATTAACTCTCTTTTTCCAGTAGTGGGCCTACACTTGTCCTTCTCTTGCTCCTAATTTATGTATAGAACTTATTATCACTAGCTTTGATGTTGCTTTGCTAGGTGGGATATCTGAGTATTAGCCATTCTGATTTTGTCCCTTATGTCTTGTCCCGTTCTTTTGTACGCCTCAGAAATTGTCCTGTTTCAACTTTTTGTAGGATTCCTTTTTCATTTTCAGCAAAGAAGATGAAGTCCAGGGTTTGCGAGTGTAACATTCAGGAACTATCCACATTTGCCATTAATGAATCACGAGCCATTAGCACCACCAGAAATAACCCTAAACCTCTCTAGCACTTAATTTGTAATGAAAGAGGTGCCAGGCACCAAAGAATTATATTCTGGGCATCAAGCAGTTTTTTAAAAACTTTCATAGCTAATGTGGTGAGTCCAGAGGTGCCGGAGCTATGAACTACCCAGCTGAGAGGTGCTATAGCCCAGCCCTGGCAAGCTGACCCTCTCCATAAAAAGTTGGCCAACAGGCCAGTTTCAGATCAGTGCATAGGAGACGTGGAACCATTTCACTTACAAACAAGTCATAACCCAAGGAGTTTAACCAGTGCAAGCCTGCAGATGACTGATCAATTTAGAGGACAATGGTCTTAATTTTAAGCTAACATGCTAATAAACAAGAGCTTTCTGGAGCTAATGGGTCTACATGGGATCCACATACACTGTTTATTGACTCGTTCTGGGCACAGATCGATTTTTCTCAATTTTTGGGATTTTAGCTGCTTAGAAATGGGAATGAACACTGACCACCTGGCTTTTCAAGTGGTTCTATGTTCTCTGCTGAAAATCTGGGTTAGACCATTTTTCTGTATCACTCCTACAAGTCAGCGAATCACAGTAATCAGCAGGAAACCTTACTGTAACATGGATATTTAAGAAAAAGTGCACTAGCTTCCTTTGTGTGTGTGCGTGTGTGTGTGAGCTATTTTTATTTGGGTTGGGCAGATTTTAATATCAGCTTAGAATGACTACAGGTGTAGTCATTCTAATCACCTTCCTTTGGTATGGGACTTTAAAAACATACATCATTCATTTCCAGTGAGTGTAAGTTGGCAGGGGGACTCATTGGGCATAAAGCAGCATAACCAGCAGGAGCCTCTATGTCAGTATAATCAAAATAGGTTACCTTAAGCAAACCAAACATAAAAGATGTCCTAGCCCTGTCTTCTCACAAGCATTTTCCTTCTCCTGTATCTCCTTCAGCTGCCCTGGAAACTTGAGCCAAGTGAAGGACAAGTGAACCTGGAATTTGCTCTTTGTATATTGAGAACAAAACCTGCTCACTGTATACGAAGCGTCAATAATTATTACACCATAATTATTTTTAACTTTATTATAGAGTTGTCTTAGGCACAGTTTCAATTATTATCTATTACTTCGCATCTCTAGATTTAGGCCTTGATCCTGTATTTGGTATTCTCCAGTGGAATTCTATGCAGACATAAAGGTCTACTTGATTGGCCTCGGCTACAGAACTGGTGTCTACAAGAAATGAGCCTCTCCATTATTTAACAAGTATTGTTGTAAAAATCAAATATAAACAAAAAATGAAAGCAAAATGATATGCTTTAAGCGATAGTAGATAACTCTAGACACGCTCAGTTAATGTGCTAAAAGATTTGCATTAGGATTTAAAAAAAATAAAAATGACAACTTGAAACCACTTACTCCTGCCAAGGCTGGGTTAAGATTTTACAGATAAGCAGAAAAAGGCAATTGATGTCCTGTATGTGGGAGATAAAATCTTGTTATTCCTCCCAAGGGAAAAGCAGCAGAACTAGCAAATATTTTTAAAAAGGATTTCCTGAGCATATTATGTGAATGGAATATTTTGTCCCTGCCTGTGAAGCTAATAGTTATACAAACAGAAAATTCTATGAAACTGTGAAAGATCTAGGAAGAAAAAGACTACTGAGAGACGTGTGGTGAGCATGGAGACTGAGGCTATGTCTAGACTACAAGTCTCTTTCAAAAGAGAGTGTCTAGACTGCAACCACTTCTTTCGAAAAAGCAAGCCGCTTTTTCGAAAAAGAGCACCCAGGCAGTGTGGATACTCTCTTTCGAAAAGCCCTGAGCACTTTCGAAAAAAGGCATTCTTCCTTGTAAAATGAGGTTTACTGCAGTCGAAAAAACTGCCACGTTCCTTTGATTTAATTTTGAAAGAACGCAGCGGCAGTCTAGATGCAGGGAAAGTTTTTTTTTTTAAAAAAGGCCACTTTTTTTAAAAAAAACCTGTAGTCTGAGAGTGATTAAGCTTCCTCTTTCAACGGACAGTTAAGGACTTTAACACTTTACCTCTCGAACTCACTTATGTAAATAGCTATACATTGAGGAAAATATGTATTTAGGTCCTGATCAAGTAAAAACATATATACTGCATTATTTTATTCATGTGAGTTGTTCTTTTCACTTACAGAACACAACTCATATAAGTAGTTATGCATGTGTATAGGTGATTGCTGGATTGGAGTCTTAAAGCAGATAGTTTGGCTGTGTCTAGACTGGCCAGTTTTTCCGGAAAATCAGCCGCTTTTCTGGAAAAACTTGCCAGCTGTCTACACTGGCCACTTGAATTTCCGTAAAAGCACTGACGATCTCATGTAAGATTATCAGTATTCTTGCAGAAATGCTATGCTGCTCCCGTTCAGGCAAAAGTCCTTTTGCGCAAAAGGGCCAGCGTAGACAGCTCAGATTTGTTTTCCGCAAAAAATCCCCAATCGCAAAAATGGCAATTGGGGCTTTTTTGCGGAAAAGCGTGTCTAGATTGGCATGGACGCTTTTCCGCATAAAGTGCTTTTCCAGAAAAGCGTCCTGCCAATCTAGACGCTCTGTTCCGAAAATGCTTTTAACGGAAAACTTTTCCATGAAAAGCATTTCCGGAAAATCATGCCAGTCTACATGTAGCCTTTGAGAAGAATGTCAATGGCAAGATGTGGTGCAGGGTGTTATGTGAAGCACCTATAGTTGATATTGCTCAGTGAGGCAATTGTAACTAAATTATGCTGTGCTTCCTCCCAATGATAGAATCATAGAATACTAGAACTGGAAGGGACCTCAAGAAGTTATCGAGTCCAGTCCCCTGCCCTCATGGCAGGACCAAGCACTGTCCAGATCAGGGCTGAGCAAGATGCTGTCAGTTGGGGAGTTTGTGACTGTGATAAATGTATTAGTGAACTATATTTATATATTTTGGTTTTGTTTTATTTGCTGGTTTCCCCTCATTACTGTGACCATTACAAAGGGTACTGCTAGGCTTAGGGCTGCTACTGAAGTGTTCCTCACATGGGAAGTGGTGATGTGAGGAGGCAGATTCCCTCACCCTACTTATTAGCTGTTGTCAAGTTGCAATTCTGTTCAACAACAAATTCTAACAGGCATTAACTCACACTCCTCCGATGCCTGCTGCTGGCATGGGGATCAGGTACAAGAAGGACTGCCCTTAGGAGTGCTTGTAGTCATTAGTGCCTACCTCTACCCTTCACGTTTTTGACTATTCTACCCTTTGCAAGCATTTTACTGTTTTCTTTCTTTGGTATTATGTCTCTACTGACACATAAATCATATGAGGAGTCAAGAGAGCAGTGACAGCTGGGTTAGCTTATGAAGTCTATCACATTAAAGGAGATGGCAGGGATGTGTCACTCTGAATATTTTTCTCTCTGACACTTCATAGCTCCCATCACAGGCAGGTCCATTGGTAATTTTGTTTGGTTGCTTGCTTGATTGGTTTTTGCTTCTGGAGAGAAAAATATTCCATTCAATGTCTGGAATCAATGCTTTAGAAATATGAATTAGAAGTTAATTTTTTCCCCTTGAGGTTCAGTTCATTTGAGACGTCTCTAAAATGGCTTCCATGGATAGCATTCAGCTTTAGATCAAATGTCATATACTATGGAGGAATCATGTTACAGGTTGAAGACCCTGGAAAATAATAGCCTTAAGGGAAGCTGGAGAGAGAGGAATTCCCATTCTCACTTTACCAAAACTGTTAGGAGAATTGTTGAATGAAGAATCCAATTTCATGTTGTCTATATAAAAGGTATCCCAATTGTCTCCCTCGCTGGTCATCTTTAGATAAGATGACATGGAGAGGCAAGAGATGTTTGTTAACAGCTTTTAATTGTTTATTTTATTTTTATTTTTTGTAAATAGTTATACTTTTCTTCTCATGAGGATGAATGGGCATTCGCTTTCCCTGATGTAACTCAGTAGACAGTCCCATAGACTGAGATTTAAATACACAAGGGGATCCTCGTACCAAGGCACATCCCCACTGACAAATACAGATTGGACCTCCCTCATCCAGCACCCTCGGGACCTGACAGGTCCTGAACAAGACCAGGGGATGTCCCTCTGAATATGGCCCATGCTGTCCTGCTGCCCCAGGCTAGGGCTCCAGCCTAGCCCCCTGCTGCCTGCCCAGTTGTGGCAGTTGGAGCTCTACGGCCAGGGATAGAGCTCTGCAGTCAGGGCCAGAACTCCACAGCCGGGGAGATCAGCCACTGCTGGAGCTCTGTCGCTATCACTGCAATCCCTGAGCCCCACGGCTGGGGCCTGAATTCCATGGCTGCTGCTGCTGTTCCCTATCCCCCACCACCTGGCTACAGGGGCCAGAGCTCTCTGCTGTGCCACCCGCCCCTCTGAGCCCTCTCCCCTGGCTCCTGGCTGAGTCTCCCTCCCCCCACACTACTCCTGCCCTGCAGCCTGACCTCCCTATACCAGGGTTTAGTGGACCAGGAACATCTGTGATCCTGCTGGACCATGAATGTTGCCAGACCAAAGTCTTGGTTAAGGGTGGTACAACTTGCATTTTCTTTCAGCAGGGCACAGAGGAACTTCCTCCCCTCCCTCCCTCTCCCCCCCTTGCCCAGGACTGGAGCCTGAAAGATGAGTTTGATCAAACAGAAATGTAATTTGCTTTCATTGTTGTTGTTTTACTCCTGAAAAACGATTTATTCATGGAACCATGGAACTTAGATTACAAAGGAGTCTGTTATTTTGCACTATCAAATTGCTCATACAATTACCATCAGGTGCCTGAGGATCATGTTGGCTTTGGGTTTACAAAACCTTTCATAGTGTATTGGAAAACAATAAATGCTTCCCCTTCTTGGACAGCATATACACGCAGCAGCAATGGCCATTATTCACAGTGGGAAAGGCTCCCACAGCATAGGGGACCTCCTCAGTGCTTGTCAGTTTGGCAAACCCCTTTCAGAGCAAAAGGGGCAACTCCCCAAGGCAGGTAGAGACAGAAGATCCTTGCCATTCCTTCAGGCAAAGTTGTCCACCCCTCGGCCCCCTTCCCATTGGCTTAGACAGATTTCCATCCCCTTGGGTTCAACCAGTCACAAGGCTCCATACCCCCTCCCATCCACTTTATTGGTCAAGTGAGCACACGGCAGTCTTCCCCATCTCTGATACACCAGGTAACAAGTTTGACTCCCTTTTTCATCAGGCCCATTTCCCAGGTTACTGTTCTACAGTTCATTAATGTATATTTCATAACCATATATTGTCTTTGCATGATGTTCCTTTCTACATAATTAGAAGAGAGTTAATATTAGCCATGGAGAGCAAAGCACCCTTAAATCAATGGTGTTGTTCAGAAATTATACCAAACTACACAAATAAGGAAAGTTTCTGCCTCTGTGTTGGTTTCTTGACTGCATTGGGTCCTAATTCTCAGGTCTAAGGCTGCCTTGTGCCACTTGTGTAGTAGAAAACACATGCAGATAGGCTAGCCAGCCAGCTGGGGATTCCCAAGTCACAAGGGGATATCCATGTGACACTCTGTGCAGCTTGTGTAGGAATGTGGCAGGGAGCATTGCCAAGAGGTTGCTGCGCTCCAGCAATCTTTTGGAGCCCTAGCAGCCAGCTGTAATTCAGACCAGAAGTGAAGTTTCGCAAATGGTGAGCTGTCCTGAAATCACCCACAGCTTCAGGGTTACGAGCATTAACCACCCTTCCCATTCTTCCTTGGTCTTTCAGCAAAATAACTGAGGACCCTTCAACTATCACCAGAGCAAGACTTAAAATAGTCTGCCTTTGTTTTTTAATCTGGAAGCAAAGCTGTTTTAGAGCTCTCTGGCAAAGCTAGAATCCCAAGGAGCCATTTAAGGAAAACACCCCGATCATTCGGTACAAGCTACCAAAAGCAGAGTGAAATACAGCTACTCATTTGGTACATCACTGAAGCAACTAGGTATTTCTATACTGTGCAAATGAGATGAATGTTAGCTGTTTGCTTCATAAATGTATGTCTAATAGAAATGTGGTGTTGGTCTCTGGATTCTTCCTCTTCCCCAGAAACAGACAGAATGGGAAAGAGCAGGGAGCCAGCCACAAAAGTCCTGGCTTTCCAGTTTTCATTTATAAAACACTAAGCAGACGAGCTCAGTGCTGTGAGCCTATCCCATCAATTAAAATACACCATGAAATACATGTTCATGCATGTGGAAATTAGGTTGCACATACCAGTATTACATAAACAAACTACTCCCAGCATAATACTTGAGAACAAGAAAGTCTGCCTGCCAGTCTTAGACTGGGGCTCATCAGTGTTCATATTCCTAGCTTTGTAATACTACTCCCTGATATTTCCTCTTCCCTAGCTGTGATAAGCTCTCTCCTGGACACATCCCTTCACTTTCTTAGAGCATCATTCCAATCCCTACTTTGTCACCACCTGTCACTGCCAAGTTTTCTGAGGATTATAATCAAGCTGGGAAAGATTTGCTATATTTTGGTAACCAGTAATTTCTCCCTTCAAGCACCCCCATTAACACTTACGGTTAATCATAAGATAACAAGAAACAAAGCTGGCTATGGTGCTGCACCCTGGCAGATGCAGGTTGCTGTTCGCTCTGTTATAACTTATTTCTGAATATAACAAATATTGAGGAAATAACACTCAGCCTTCTCCAACTCCTGATGGGTAAAATGTTTCTAGCTGCATATTCATGTTAGGAATGAAAAATATGTAATGTGAATCCTATGTATCTAGGGATATCTAGCTCAGGAGTGGCCAACCTAAACCTGAGAAGGAGCCACAATGCACATTGACAAAGAGCAACAGTTCTACGTCATCAGCCCATATCATCTCCCCACCACCACTCTCAGCACCTCCCGCCCGCTGGCAGCCACACCGGTCAGCGCCTCCTTCTTCTTTTCCTCCTGCCCACTGTGATCAGCTCTTTCTTAGTGGGAGACACTGGAGGGGGGAAGTATGGGTGTAACAGGCTCAGTTGAGAGGGTAGGAAGTGGCAGGATCCTAGGAGGAAAGGGTAGAGGGGGACAGCGCCTAGGGCAGAGTGGGGGTTGAACAGTGAGCACCCTCCAGCCCAGTGGAAAGTTTGCACCTGTAGCTCCAGCCCCGGATTTGGTACTTATGTAAAGAGCTACATATTAACTTCTGAAGAGCCACATGTGGCTCTGGAGCCACAGGTTGGCCACCCCGATCTAGCTCTTGAGGTCATTCAAGCAACAATATTAAAACACAGCCATCTTTAAGAAACAACACCTGCTTTTACAATATAAAATAAGCCTCAAAATATCAATGAGCAAATATGCTATTAATGTCCATGTGTACAAATGTATTTATCTGACAACGGTTCTCTTAGTAAATTAAACATTTCTCCGTGGCTACATCTAGACTGGCATGATTTTGCGGAAATGCTTTTAATGGAAAAGTTTTCCATTAAAAGCATTTTCGGAAAAGAGCGTCAAGATTGGCACGGACGCTTTTCCGCAAAAGCACTTTTTGCAGAAAAGCATCCGTGGCCAATCTAGACATGCTTTTGCGCAAAACAAATCTCAGCTGTCTACACTGGCCCTTTTGTGCAAAAGTTTTGCGCAAAAGGGAATTTTGCCCAAACGGGAGCAGCATAGTATTTCCGCAAAAAGCACTGATTTCTTACAGTAAGAAGTCAGTGCTTTTGCGGAAATTCAAGCGGCCAGTGTAGACAGCTGGCAAGTTTTTCCGGAAAAGCGGCTGATTTTCCGGAAAAACTGGCCAGTCTAGACACAGCCTATAAGTTTTCATCTTAAACCAACTGTTTAAAAGCAGCATTTTAATTCAAAGCCCAAAGTTTTAAATAATTTGAGGGAAGAAAAGAAAAAGTTTCAGTTAATACTCTGAGATCTAACTCACACATCCGTCTCTTTCATTCAACACCTCCATTCCCCCCCCCCCCCCCCCCCCCGGCTATTGTAAGTGTGTGTTCAAAGAGTTTTTGCATTTATTTAGAGGTATAAAACTACAAGAGGTGTCCACCTGAACTTTCTGGGTGCATCTGACAAATACTTTAAAAGTACAATTTAAAAAACCCTGCAACACTCTGTATTGTTATTCAACAACCAAGCAGCACTGGCATCACACAAGCTCTATTGTTTTTCTAACTGTCCCACCCTAGAAACAAAGTCTCTGGTATAAGATCACTTACCTCTAACATGAACCAGAAAAAAAACAAGACCCCAAAAAAGCGTCGTTCTCAGCCTTATCATGGTCTTCTTATTTATAGTTCACCCTTTGCTTCTCCACACACTGACAGCAACAAGTGTTGGTAACTACAGGGCCAAAGATTTCTCCTCTGGAGCTTTTTAAAGAAGTTGGCCAGATCAGAGAAGTCTATTTACACTATTACACTTAAAGATGGATGGCTCAGTGGACGAGAAGTCTCTTAAGAACCCAGCCACTTCCAAAGCCTTCAGTCCCAATGGCAGAGCAGTGAATATTATTACTCACTATCCATATAGGTCATATACCTACATGATACATGCTCCATGCCAAGAAACCTTTCAACTCAGGCCTGCAGCTAATGAGAAGGGAAAACAACCAGCCAATGAGGAGATAGGAACACAAGAACCAACATTCTCCCAACCCACCTCCTTCCCCAGGGCCAGGACACCCTGTTTTCAAATCTTGCTTTCATGATAGTTGGGTGTGGTGCTGCTGCAGCTGCATTAACTCACCACAGAAGAGAAACTTCCCGTACAACATAACCAGTAAACATTGCTTTCTTTTCGTGGAAATAAGAGCAATTTCCATGCCCACCTTTTGCATGCTAAGCAGTAACTATGGCATTTTGTCAAATTTCTAACCCGTGACTCAATAGTTAGAGGACAGAAAATGCAAAGTAAGCACCAAAATTGCACAGACTACATATAATAGCAGTCACAACTTGCCTTTGCATTGTCTGCTGGGAGCTTTCGCACTTGCAAAATAAGCAAGCCTCTCTGTTTCAGATGTTTCAATTCAGTTCAGAAGATCAGTGTAACCTTGCTAGTTCACATTACTGCCTGACACAAACATTGCAAAAGATTTTGTGAATTACCGTACGCTACTAATCAAAAAAAGGGCAAATATTTTTTTTGGAAAAAAAAAATCTGATTGCTGGTGAGTAAATAAATAAATAAATAAATAAATAACAGGAAAGCAAGAGCACAGGGATCAGAAGCTTGGAACCTGACATAAGAGGACTGTCGGAGGCCTGAATCCAGATGGGATAGCAGGAGGAAGTCTCTACTAAATCCTACCCTTAGGCCACGTCTTCACTTGCTATTCTGGAGATCGATCTTCTGGTGTTCGTCTTAGCAGGTCTAGTTAAGATCCTCTAAATCTAACGCTGAGGGAGGCGGTCGGCACGGTCACAAAGAGTAAGGGAAGCTGATGGGAGCATTTGCTCCCATCAGCCTCCCTCTGTGAAGACTGCAAAGCTCGGCTTCAGGCAATCAGACTCCAGCTATACATTTTATATAGCTGGAGTTCTGTACCTTACCTGGACCTTCTAGGTCTAGTGTAGATCTGGCTTTACTTCCTTCCTTCCCCAGATTAAGCAGAGTACAAGGTGCAATTAGTGGAGTATGACAAGAAAATCCCAACATTTAAAGAGCAATTTTTAAGAGGATGGGAGGTTGCAGCACAGGAAGAGGTCTGTCTGTCAATGAAAAGTGGCTTGCAAAATAACTGCAAATTAAGGTAAAATTAGAAGCAATTAAAAAAAACTGGCTCTAGAGGCTAGTATCTGGGAATGATTCTGTGGAATCTTAGGTACTAAGGACAGATCCATAGATCCAAAGTTCTGGCTGAGGAGAAATAAGTTGCTGATTTAGAGCACAGTCACTGTGCTGAAAAAGGAGGAATCAGAGGGAGAGGGAACAGTAACAGTGTTGCAGAATGCTGGAGGAGAAATTGCAAAATGGAAAATGAGAGAAAAGAATACCATCGGAACCCAGAGGTCACTAAAAATACTGAAAGAGAAGAGACAGTTTGGTGAATGAAAATCTTGTTTAGTGGTTTGTCAAGGCTGAGGTCTGTGGCAAAGGGGAAAACAGGTAGGCTGGCACAAGGCTCCATCGAGTTACTAACAAGTTCACACATCAAATCCTGATGAATTTGAAGTCAACAATAGTTTTGCCATTGACTTCAACAAGGTCAGGTTTTCACTCTGAAGATTAATTTGGAATCTTCATGACATTCACCAAATATTTGATTGTGGAAAAGGCTACAGGTGAGTCAAAACTTGTACTCCAATATCACAAATTTTGATTATTGTAGACTTCTTGATGCTAACTTTAAAAAGGGAGGAGGGTAGGAACAGACGAATGAGATTATATTTAGAAGAGTAGAAATGCATGAGACAAGGATTATCATTTAAATTCACATTCAATTTTCAAATTCATGGAGACACCTGATCCACTTAGCCTTTATACAGTATAGTTGTTCTATCAATATTTGCAGCCAAGTTTGGTGATTTTAATAGTTAGTATATTTAGAAGAGCATCCAGAACTGCAGTTAAGTCTAGAAGACTTTAGATTTAATTTTAATGAGTCGGTCAAAGTTGTCATTATTATTATTCCACTGCCACTTCAGTTACTCACAAGAGCATAGGGCTCCTTAAAAAAAAGGTGGCAGCATTAGCAGTCATCAAAAATCCCATGGCATATTTTGCAAAAGTACAGATATTTAATGTTTCCTGCAAGTTGATCTTTACTTCCTGTCCTCATATGTCCTGTGGTGGGGGTGTACACAAATGGTTGCATTTCAGGTTTGCTTGAGCGTTCAACAACTCACTGAAATCAAAGTTGGCTACAGATGCCCACACCTTTGAAAAACCAGCCTACAGCTGTTCCTGTGATCCTGTTTCACTCATGAGAGGGTTACACTGAAATAGTACGTGAAGATCCCATTAGAGTTAAAAGAGGAATTTATAAATAGTAAGATTAGTATCTTGCTATGTTCTGAAAATGGGAAGAAGAATGGAAGCTTTGGAAACTGAATTGAAGAAGTAACAAATAGCAAGTTAAATTTAAAATCATGTAAATTGATATTGAAACTGTTTTTGCTATTGTAAGCAGGGTCTGAATCAATGCTTCCATTGCAGCCAGCTGGAATGAGAAAGGAATCCTGGGTGTGGTTATGCTCACTCCTTTGCTTATCCCTATATGGCAGTGTTTCCCAATATTATTTGGCTGAGGAACCCTTTTCAGCTTTTCAAAATTTCAAGGAACCCCTAGGTTTGTCAAGCAAAAAAAGGGGGGGGGAAGCGGGGGAGGAGAGAGGGACCCACCAATTCATGAAATTCACATTCCTTCCCCAAGACACCCCCCCCCATCTCCTTTCTGTGAGGCCTCATCTGCTCTGTTCCCCTCCTCTCCATCACTTGCTATACCCAGCCCTTATACCTGTCTCAACCTAGTGAGAGTGAGGTGTGGGGTGGGAATGAGGGATTTGGGTGTGGGAAGGGGTGAGAAGTACAAGCTCTGGGAGGGAATTAGGATGCAGGAGAAGGGGCTGTTGACTCAGGGAGGGGGCTCTAGGCTGGGAAGTGTTGGGTTCAAGTGGAAAGTTGGGGTGCTGAGCAAGCCAGGGCTTGTGGATGTGAGGGTGCAGGAGTTTGGGCTGGATATGTGAGGGACTCAGGGCAAGAAGGTTGTGAGTATGATGGGCTCAGGACACAGATTTGTGATGTGTGGATGGTGGAGGAATGTTGTGGCAGAAGACTGAGGATGTGGGGATGCAGGAGTTTGGGGATGTAAGAGGCGTAAGACAGGGGGCTCCAGTGTATGATAGGCTCAGATCTGGGGTCAGGTGGTGCAGGAGTTTTATGATGTTGCAGTGAAATGGGGGTTTGGTCCCAATTGGGGGCTTGTTGGCCTGGCTTCATTTTTAAATAAAATATTATGTCAAACTCAAAAGATTTTAGCATTGTCTTTACATGTGAGAGGGGCGAGGAACCTGTTTTGAGTCAAAGGTCACTGACCCACAGAAAAGTCAGTTGGGGCCACACAAGTGAGATGCAAAAAAACAACAAAAAAAAGCTCCTCCAAAAACCCCCAAGCCTCACTAATGTGGTCCCAAATGTGCTGGTTGGGGTAGGGGACAGAGTGCTAGTGGGTGCTGGGGCTGGGGAGAGGGTGCTGCTGGGTGGAAGGCTGCTGGCTCAGGTGGCAGGGTGCTGGGGCAAGGTGCTGGGACAGGCAAGTGGCAGGGTGCTGGGGTCAGGGACATGGTCCTGCTGGGCACTAGGGTGACTGGCAGGGTGCTGGGACAAGGAACAGGGTGCTGCTGGGTGCTAGCGTGGATGGCAGGGTGCTGGTGCTGGGGCTGGGGCTGGAGCCAGGGTGGTGCTGAGTCCTGGGGTGTGAGGCAAGGTGATGGGGCCAGGGCGGTGCTAGGGTGGATGGCAGGGCTGCCAAACAGCGGGATAGGGATGGGGTGCAGGATCTGGGAGGGAGCTGGGGGGGCAGAAGGGGACAAGGTCTGGGTAGGGTGCAGACCAGATAGGTAGGGTGCAGAAGCAGGCTGGATGTAGGGTGTCTGGCTATGAGGGAGGGTGCGAGGAGGGGACTTGGGTAGGAGTTGGATCTCCCTGATCTGGTACCCTCTAGACCTGACTGGTCTCAGATGAGGAATTTTTGGACCAGGGGAGGTCATTTCAGGGCTCCTGCCCCCCCCTTCCCCACTAGACTTCTTTGCACCTCTATCCCCTGCAACCAAACTAAGCTGCCCACCCCTGCTGGTTCCCTGCACTTCCCCCAAAACCATCCCTCACAATCCAAGGGAGTGCAGCACCAGTTCCCTGCAGCCCCTCACAGCCCAGCTGAGCTGCCCGTCTGTTCTGTATGCCCTCCCCCATCCACCTCAGCCCAGCTGAGCCCTGCACTGGTTCCCTGCATGCCTCCCCCACAGCACAGCTGATCCCCATTTCCCTGCACCTCCTCCAAGCCCCACAAAACTGCTGAGCCAAGAGCCGATTCCCTGTCCCTCCCTCCCCTTGAGTCTAGCCCCAGTTCCCAGCACCTCCCTCCTCCTGCAGCCAAACTGAGCTCTGAGCTCCACACACACACACACCCCACCACCCAGCTCCCCAGACCTCCCCACTCTGCAACCCAGCTGAGCTCAATTTCCCTGTACCTTCCCCCAAGCCATGTAGACATGCTGAGCCAGTGCTGTTCCCTGCCCCTGCCTTCCTCCCTCCCCTTGGCTGTGTCTACACTGGCACGATCTTGCGCCAAAGTGGCCGCTGTTGCGCAAAAATTTGCTGCCTGTCTACACTGGCCGTGTGTTCTTGCGCAAGTACACTAACGTTCTCATGTATGAAATCAGGGCTTCTTCCGCAAGAACTACGATGCTCCCACTCAGGAATAAGCCCTTTTGAGCAACTGTTCTTGCGCAAGAGGCCAGTGTAGACAGGCAACATGAATTTGTTGAGCAAGAAAGCCCTATGGCTAAAATGGCCATCGGCACTTTCTTGGGCAAGAGAGTGTCCACACTGCCATAGATGCTCTTGTGCAAAGCACAGCTCGCACATGGAAGAGTGGATGTGTTCTTGCACAAGAAACAACCAGTGTAGACGTAGCCTAAGAGTTTCCTCACATGAGCAAAATGAATTTTGTGTTGTGCACCAGTATTGAGTTCATGTGGCTTGTTTGGATGTGCCACCCAAGTTATTAATAAATATTTTTAAACCTCTACCTTTTCCCTCTGCTGCCATGTCAGCTCCCCTGGTGCCTGCTGCCCCCCGACGCCTCACCCTCCTCTGCTGTCCTGACTCCTGCTCTTCTCACTGTCCTCAGCCCTCCTGCAACCTGCCCCCCTCCACCAGCCCTTCTCTCCTCCCTGTGCCCACTTCTCCAGTAGCCCCACTCTGATCATGTGAGCTACCCCTCCTCATCCCCTCTTCTAACACCTCCCTCTACAAACCTGCCCTGCCACTCTCTCCTCTGATGGTGGTCCCTCCACTGGGCTGGTGTCTGCCCAGAATCCCCTGGCACCTGCACCTTCTCTTACACCTGCACTCTCCTGGTGACTCCCCCTTCCCTCACTTCCCCTGCCCCCTTTGCTCCATTTTTCCCTGATGCCCACCCCTCACCACCCTCTGCCCCCGTTCCTATCATGCCCCTGTGCCCTCTCACATGACTTGCTCCATCACAGCCTTCCTCATGCCTACCCCTTCTTTCAAGCTTTCTCCTAGCACCTCCCCTCACCCCTCTAGCCCCCAATGCCCCCTCTCCCCTCCCAGCATCACCCTGTCCCCCTCCCACTAACACCACTCCTCCTGCCCTTTTCCTCATTGTCTGCACTTGGCTCCCTGCCATTTGTCTCTCCTCCACCCCTGTCCCTTTGGTGCAGTGGTCCCCAACCACTGTAGGTTGCTGGGCACCAGGGGGTGTGGCCGTTCACCTGCCGGGCGCCAGAGGGCAGGGACACTTGCGCGCCCGGGGCCAGCGCCCCCCCCCCCAAGTGCCACGCGCCCGGGGCCAGCGCCCCCCCCCAAATGCCACGCGCCCGGGGCCGGCGCCCCCCCCCAAGTGCCACGCGCCCGGGGCCGGCGCCCCTCCCCCTAAGTGCCCGGGGCTGGTGACCGCAGGCACCGTGTTGGGAACCACTGGGGGTATGTCTACACTACCCTCCTAGTTCGAACTAGGAGGGTAATGTATGCATACCGCACTTGCTAATGAAGCCCGGGATTTGAATTTCCCGGGCTTCATTAGCATAAGCGGGGAGCCGCCATTTTTAAATCCCCGCTGCTTCGAACCCCGTGTAGCGCGGCTACACGGGGCTCGAACTAGGTAGTTCGGACTAGGGTGCCTATTCCGAACTACCGGTACACCTCGTTTCACGAGGAGTACCGGTAGTTCGGAATAGGACCCTAGTCCGAACTACCTAGTTCGAGCCCCGTGTAGCCGCGCTACACGGGGTTCGAAGCAGCGGGGATTTAAAAATGGTGGCTCCCCGCTTATGCTAATGAAGCCCGGGAAATTCAAATCCCGGGCTTCATTAGCAAGTGCGGTATGCATACATTACCCCGCTAGTTCGAACTAGCGGGGTAGTGTAGACATACCCTGGGTGCCTTCCTCTTCTCCTCCGCACAAGCACCTTCCTCTCCCAGCCCTTCCCCTTTCCCTCCCCTCCCCTCCCGTACCTTCTGCCTTCCACTTTGTGGGGCCGGAGTCTGTGCTCTGTCCCTGGACTCCGAAGCCGCAACTCAGCCATGCGGCGCATCACAGGGTACGTCTAGACTACATGCCTCCGTCGACGGAGGCATGTAGATTAGCCAGATCGGCAGAGGGAAATGAAGCCGCGATTAAAATAATCGCGGCTTCATTTAATTTTAAATGGCTGCCCCGATCTGCCGATCAGCTGTTTGTCGGCAGATCGGGGCAGTCTGGACGCGACGCGCCGACAAAGAAGCCTTTCTTGATCGGCACAGGTATGCCTCGTGAAACCAGGTTTACCTGTGCCAATCAAGAAAGGCTTCTTTGTCAGCGCGGCGCGTCCCGACTGCCCCGATGGGCCGACAAACAGCTGATCGGCAGATCGGGGCAGCCATTTAAATTTAAATGAAGCCGCGATTATTTTAATCGCGGCTTCATTTCCCTCTGCCGATCTGGCTAATCTACATGCCTCCATCGACGGAGGCATGTAGTTTAGACACACCCACAGAGCCCAGCAAGTTTAAAATCCCGGGCTGTGACGTTATGTCAGGTCCGGGCGTCTCTCCACCTGCTGGTTTGAGCGTGTAGTGCAGGGCAGCAGCAGCCAGCCAGGGGGAGCTCAGGGAAGGTCACGCATGGCAGGGACGGGTCCGGGGGAGAGACGCTCTGGGGCCGGGCTGGGAGGACGTGCACACGGGGTCGGGACCAGCTCCAGATATTGCGGGAGCATGAGCACCACAAGCCCACACAACTCGCTGCCCATGCCTCTGCTGACTAGCCAGCTCTCTCTCTCTTTTTCAGAGGGGGCGGGGGAGCGCCGGCTCCTCGCGGAACCCCTCGTTGTGCTCCGCGGAACCCCAGGGTTCCGCGGAGCACCAATTGGGAAACACTGCTGTATGGTATGCAACTATTGTTATGTAAATACAGTTCATGCTGGAATGGGAAAGAAATCCCGGGTGTGTTTATGTAAATATAGCTCAGTCAGTTGCTATAGCCTGATAGATATTCAATTGTTAGAATGGTATTTTGCCTATTGTAACTAATTCAGCTGTTGCAGGGTCATAAACCATGTTAACCCTAAATGTAGGAATTGTAAGATATGACCACCAATGCTTGCAGTTATTGGGGGTAAGGGCGGAGCTCTGAATCAGCAGGTTACATGCCCTCCAGGCATGCGCTGTGAGACTGGTTCAACCTGTTTTTCTTCTCCAGTTCTAATGATAGAACTAAAACAGACTCCATACAGAGTCTCCTTATTATTTTAAAATTAATCCAGGCCCAGAGCCAAATCCATCACAAGGCCAGTGCGGGCGGTTGGCAAGAGCAAGCAGGCAGCCGGGAGTGGCAAGTGAGTGGCTAGTGGAGTGGGTGAGATGCCTCCTATCCCCTCCCTCAGGATGGGAGGTGAACTCTGCAGATTGCCTGTGAACTCTGGTCAGCCCTGACCCAAGGGCAGCAACTGTGAGTGAGTGCAGAGAAGGGTTGCGCATGTGAATGGGACACTTACATAGTGGGACTTGTGAGCCTGAGAGGCAAAGGACATTGCCCACCCTACTTGAGCTGGGATGTTTACCTGTGGTTTGGTTATGAACTCTGTCTGTGGTGGTTTTGGTTTTGAACTCCGTGGTGTTTTACCAATGTAATGCCACATGACTTCTCTAAGGGTATGTCTACACTACAGCACTAATTCGAACTAACTTAGTTCGAATTAGTTAATTCGAACTAAGCTAATTCGAACTAACGGATCTAGACTAAAAAACTAGTTTAAATTAGCGTTTTGCTAATTCGAACTAGCATGTCCACATTAAGTGGACCCTGAACCAGGCTTAAGGATGGCCGGAAGCAGTGCCGCAGGGCATCAGAGGAGGACTTAGAGCGTGGAGATGCTGTCTCAGGCTAGCCGAGGGCTGTGCTTAAAGGGTCCCGACCCCCACCCCGGACAGACAGTTCTCAGGGGTGCCCCGCTTGCAAAGCAATCCTCGATTGGATTGCCCGGACTACCCACACTGGGCACATCACACCACTCGGACATCAGCCCGGCTGCACTTGCCGCAGGCTGCCATCTGAGGAGAGGGGGCAATTGGGGGGCTGCAGGAGAGCTTCCACCCCCAGAAGCCCGCAGAGCCAGCCCAGTCCTCCCCATCGGGGGCTCGTACTCCATTCCTCCCTCACCTCCTTCCACTTACCCTTCCCTAGCCCCTCTTCTTGATGTACAAAATAAAGGACAATTGTGTTAAAAAATGGAATCTGTCTTTATTGAACAAAACTGGGAGAGACTGGGAAAAGGAGGTGGGAGAGGGGAAGAGAGAGGGTGGGAGAGGGAAGGGCAACTAAAATGATCAGCGGTTGGGAACAGGTCCCATATGAAGAGAGGCTAAAGAGACTGGGACTTTTCAGCTTAGAAAAGAGGAGACGGAGCGGGGACAGGATAGAGGTCTCTAAAAGCAGGAGTTGGGTGGAGAGGGTGCATACAGAAAAATTCTTCATTAGTTCCCATAAAGAAGGACTAGAGGACACCAAAGGAAAGGAATGGGTAGCAGGCTTCAAACTAGTAACAGAAAGTTGTTCTTCACAAATCAAAGAGTCAACCTATGGAACTCCTTGCTGCAGGAGGCTGTGAAGGCTACAACTAGAACAGAGTTTAAAGGGAAGTGAGATCAAGTCATGGAGGTTGGGTCCATGGAGTGCTATTAGCCAGGGGGTAGGAGTGGTGTCCCTGCCCAAGGTTTGTGGAAGGCTGGAGAGGGATGGCATGAGACAAATGGCTTGGTCACTGTCTTCGGTCCATCCCCTCCAGGGTCCCTAGGGTTGGCCGCTGTCGGCAGACAGGCTACTGGGCTAGATGGACCTTTGGTCTGACCCAGTAAGGCCATTCTAAGCTCAGGGCTCAGGGTCGGGGGTCTCAGTGGACCACCTTGATTTTCATGCACACCTGCTCCTGGGTGGCCAGGCTGGCAGCTCTCCTGCCCTAGACAGCCACTTTCCTGTGCCTAGTGTGGAGATCGTGGACGAGGTCCACGATCTCCGCACTAGCTCAGGCGGGTGCCCGCCTGTTGCGGTCTCGGGCAAGCTCCCGGGAGCTGCCAGCCTGGTCCCGGGAAGAGGGGGAGTGCTGGGGGGCATCGGGTGGGTGGCTCGATCCGTGCCAGGTGCAGGGTCTGCTAACTGGGTGCTGGCAGGCTTGCACCTGACACGGGCACCGTAGCCAGCCCGTGCCCCTTTAAGGGGTCCGGGGCCGGGAGGGGGGCAGAAGAGTTTCCCTGGTGTTGGCCAGAGTGGCCACCAGGGAAACCTGGGGAGGGCTAGCCTCCCACTAGTTCGAATTAAGAGTCTACACAGCCCTTAATTCGAACTAGTACATTCGAACTAGGCTTAATCCTCGTGGAATGAGGATTACCTAGTTCGAACTAAGCTCTCCGTTAGTTCGAATTAAATTCGAACTAACGGAGCGCTAGTGTAGCGCCTATGAAAGTTAGTTCGAACTAACATCTGTTAGTTCAAACTAACTTTGTAGTGTAGACATACCCTAACTATTTTATTAAAAGTTTCTTTTCTACGCTCAGACTCTATGCGTGCGAGTGGGAAAGCATTGTCTCTCAGAGGCGCCTATGACTGTGTGTGAATCTCCCAGGTTACTGGGTGGGGGCTCAAGCCAGTTCTGTGTGGGATGAATGAAAAGGAGCCTCTAGACATTGAACCCGGCTCTGGCTGCTGCCAGCGCTACCTGGCAGAAGGGTTACACTATGGTGAAGACTGAAAATTGATGTCACCACTACTTAGGCTAAGGCAACTAAATATATTAATTCTGTCAATCCCAAAATGGAATCTGAGAAAGTTATTGGCATTTACATTTATGTGTCTCAAGAAATCATTTCTTATTTCAACAAAAGGAGAAGGTTATATGACTCAGCAGGGAATCATCACAAGACCTTTGAATGCCCCTCTTCAAACTAATGTATGCACAGGTGTATGTGCGCTATGCCTGATTTCATTGACGAAACTGTTGACACCCTGAAGGGAACAGAGAATTTAGTGCATTTGAATAATACATAATCTTAGGCAAGGGCTGGGCAACTCACTGAGGATTAATAGCTTTACAATAGCTATTATCCTGATGATGTCTTTTCTGTATGTGCCATATCTTCCCTCTCTGCATGCAGGGGCAAAATTTCTTGTATGAGAAAATTATTTTCGATCCACATCTTTGCCGAACAATAAACACTAACAAAGCTCTAGCATCTGCTATGGCAAAGTATTTTACAAAATGCAGGCTAATGCAAGGAGTAGTATTGGAAGTCGTCAGGCTTCCCTGAGTACTAATCCCACCTCTGCTACTAAGGCAGTGGTTCCCAACTTTTTTATACTCCAGACTGGCAAACCCATTCACAAACCTTTGGCAGACTGGTAACATTTGATTTGCATATTTCTATATTTGTTCTTTTGCAAATAATGAATATGCAAATAGAATATTACTGGTCTGCCAAAAG
The DNA here is from genome assembly GCF_052426305.1 of Pelodiscus sinensis. NCBI lineage: Eukaryota > Metazoa > Chordata > Testudines > Trionychidae > Pelodiscus > Pelodiscus sinensis. Next base: position 227,345,544 of record NC_143052.1, read on the forward strand.
CCCCGGGTCCCAGAGCCACTGTGAACAGTCGGCTTCAGCTCTGGCAGTCGCCATGTGGCCCCCCAGTGCCAGTCCTAACCCCTATAACACCGCCCTAGAATCATGGAATACTAGGACTGGAAGGGACCTCGAGAGGTCGAGTCCAGTCCCCTGCCCTCACGGCAGGACCCAGTACTGTCTAGTCCATCCCTGATAGACATTTATCTAACCTACTCTTAAATATCTCCAGAGATGGGGGATTCCACAACCTCCCTAGGCAATATATTCCAGTGTTTAACCACCCTGACATTAACTTTTTCCTAATGTCCATCCTAAACCTCCCTTGCTGCAGTTTAAGCCCATTGCTCCTTGTTCTATCCTCAAAGGCCAAGATGAACAAATTTTCTCCCTCCTCCTTATGACACCCTTTTAGATACCTGAAAACTGCTATCATGTCCCCCCTCAATCTTCTCTTTTCTAAACTAAACAAGCCCAATTCTTTCAGCCTTCCTTCGTAGGTCATGTTCTCTAGACCTTTAATCATTCTCCTTGCTCGTCTCTGGACCCTCTCCAATTTCCTGCCTCTGAGAGTCCCTGCACCCAACCCCCCTATGCCAGCCTCTTGCCCTCAGAGCCCTCCAGTGCCAGCCACCCATCCCATATGTTTCAGTGCCAGCCTCCTGCCCTTTGAACCCGTCACCAGATCCCCCAGTGCCAGCCACTGACCCCAGAGTCTCTGCACCCAACCCTCCACATACCAGCCTTCTGCCCTCTGAGCCCCCTAGTGCCAGCTTCCCATCCCAAATGCCTCAGTGCCAGCCCCCTGTCTCTTAGAGCTCCCCACCAGATCCCCAGTGCCAATTTCCTGTTTCCAGAACCCCTCTGTACCTGGCTCCACCCCAGTGCCAGCCCCCAATATTACTCTCATCTCCAGAGCCTCCCAGTGCCAGCCCTGCCCTCAAAGCCCATCCACTACTAGCCCTGCCCCCAGATCCTCTCAGTGCCAGCTCTCCACTCTAGATGCCCCATTGCCCCCCATGTCAACCCACTGCCTCTTAGAGCTCCCCACCGCTTAGAGCCCCCAGCCCATACAGCCCCCAGCACTAGCCCCGCCCCTGGAACTCCCAGAGCACTCAGTGCTTGGCCTGCCCCCCTCACCTAGCCCTGCATTGCCTCCCAGCTGAATGCTGCTGCCTGGGTCACAGATGCTCTAAAGCTGCTGTGCTGGGCTCCGTATGGCCCTTCTGCCGAGCAGTAAACTGCTCTTCTGCATCTAAAAGACTCTGCCCCTTCCCAGCACTGGTTGACTGAGAGGTGGAGCAGGACATGCCTCTCCCAACAGCTGCAGCAGCAGGAGGGGAGGTGCTGGGTGGTGTGCCGCAGGTCCGGTTCCCAGAGTCACCACTGCCTAGCAGCCAGGAGTTTGTGGCCTGGCTCCGGTCCACGGACCAGCAGTTGGGAACCACCTAATGCGCTGGGTATCTGTGGGCAAATGCCTAAGGCCCTCAGAAGTTTTTAGGCACCTCAGTCCCATTTAAATTAATGGGAATTTTTAAATTCCTTTGAGGATCTTGGCCTTTGTCTTCAGTTACCCCTCTGTAAATTGACGATAATAGTGTGTGCCTACCTCTCCGGGGAATTAATCAGTTTACAGCTGTATAATGCTTTGAAAGTATAAAGCACCACAAAAACCCAGGTATTTATAACAAATAACAACTTTTAACTATTTTTCTTTTTCAAATCTTAGCCCAAGAGCAGATGGTGAATTACAGATTGGACTGTGCTCTGTTTGCCATATTGAATTTAATTAGGTCATGATAATTGATTGTTAGGCAACTTACCAATTTCCATTTCAGTCACTAATCTTTATCCAACATAAAGAGGTGCAAGAGATGCATCATCATGAGTGCATTACCTTTTGTGGTAGGTGATATCTACGTTTAGAGAAACAAAATAAACAAGTAACAGTCTAATGATATTTTCATACTCGCTATATGAGACCTCCGGCATGTCTCCCAAACTAAAATCCCCTATAATAGTTTTTCTTTCTACATTGTCTATAATGCATAGAAGTAATAATTAATCCTTCTTTAAGAAGATGATTAATAAGTACATGAGAACATAACAGTGGCCATACTCAGTCAGAACAGAGGCCCATCTAGCCCAGTATCCTGTCTTCCAACAGTGGCCAATGCCCGGTGAACAGAACAGTAATCAAGTGATTCATTCCCCATTGCCCATTCCCAGCTTCTGGCAAAGAAAGGCTACGGGCACCGTCCTAGTCCATCCTGGCTGGTAGCAATTGATGGGTCTATTGCTCTTTTTTGAACTCTCTTAAAAGACTTGGCCTTCACAACATCCTCTGGCAAGGAGTTCCATAACTGTGTTGTGTGAAGAAATACTTCCCTTTTTTAAAACTTGCTTCCTATATCTTGATTTGGTGACCCCCTAATTCTTCTGAGTAAATAATATTTATGTTCTCCACACCTGTCACAGTTTTATAGACCTCATTCGTATCCCCCATTAGCTGTCTCTTTTGCAAATCGAAAAGCCCCCATTTTATTAATTTCTCCTCAGATAGAAGTAATTCCAAACTCTTCATAATTTTGTTGCCTTTTTCTGAACCTTTTCCAATTCCAATATATCTTTTTTTTGAAATGGGGCAACCACATATGCATGCAGTATGCAAGATGTGGACCTACCATGGATTTACACAGAGGTAATATGGGGTTTTTTTCTGTTATTATCTACGAGAAGACTTACCTGGCATTGTCCAGGTCCTTCCGGGCAGGAGGCTGGGAGCATCAGGGGGATGCAGGAGTCAGGATGGGGGATTGAGGAGGGGCTCAGGACAAGGGGTTGTAGTATGGGATGGTGTGAGAGTGAGTGCTGGGAGGTGAGGATGGGCTCAGGGCAGAGGAGCTCAAGGCAAAGGGCTGGAATGGCCCAGCTTGTCCTGAGTGGGGGACTTCTCACTTCTCCCAGGGCCAGCCAGAGGTGGTGTGAGACTGCATACCCACTGGCTTGTCCTTGGAGGGATAGGATGGGGGAGTGTAGGCCAGCCCTGCCAGTGCTCCCCTGTCCTAGTCTGGGAGTGGGGGCAGATCACACAGGTTACCCTCAGTGGCGCTCCCTGGGTTGGGCCCGGGGAAGGAAGGAAAGAGCTGCATAGGCTGGTTGGTGGGCAGGTGCACTGGGTGGCCTGGAGATGCTTGGGGGTGGCGGTGGCTGTGGCTTCTCCAGGGGGGCAGAGCTTTCTCCTCCCCACATCTAGCAAGGGCCTTCTCCCCACTCACATCCAGTGGGGTATCTTGTCCCTCCCCCACTTCCATCCAGAAGGGGCCTTTTCTCTCCCCCGTCCCCACAGCAACCAAGGGACGGGGGAGGGATTTGGAGCAGGTCACCACTTATCTGGTCTGCTGACTGGCAAGATGGTGAGCCCCATCCGCAAGTGGGCACTGTCTTGGTGGTGCAGTTGCCCCCACTGGTCACTCTGCAGTATAGCTTCCCTCCAACCCCTTCCCTTTCCATGATATGGTAAACAGTTCTATTCCAGACACATCCCAGTTTCCTGGCACCACCAAATCCTGACTTTGCATTCAGTTAGAAAAGAAAGCTGCATACAAAATGTAGTAGTCCTAGCACATTTCTAAAATATGTAGACGGATCATTCTTAATGATTCCCAACATTCTGTTCATTTTTTGGACCACTGCAGCACATTGAGTAAATATTTGCCGAAAATTACCCACACTGACTCCAAGATCTCTTTCTTGAGTGTTAGCAGATAATTTAGACCTCGTATTTTCTGTGTATAGGTGGGATTATATTTTCCAATGTGCATTATTTTGCATCTATCAACACTAAATTTCATTTGCCATTTCGTTCTTCAATCACCCAGTTTTTGTATAGGGACATAACTATTTTGAGTTGTTTTGTGTCATCTGAAAATTTTCCCACGTCAATGTTTACCCCTTTTTCCAGATCATTTATAAATATATTGAATAGGATTGGTCTCAGTACATACCCAGAGGAGACACCACTATTTTCCTCTCTCTCCATTCTGAAAACTGACCATTTATTACTACTTGTTGAACTTCATCCTATTTATACCTCAGATCATTTCTCCACTTTGTTCACATCATTTTGAATTATGACACTATCCTCCAAAACACTCTTCTTGGTGAAAACCAATACAAAAAAAAGTTGCTAACCCTCTCTGCTATTTCCACATTTTCTGTTATTTTTTTCTTCTTCATTGAGCAATGGGTGTCCCATGCAATACAAAATATAGTTAGCACTGAGACAGCTGCCTAAGGGATTTGACAGCAAAGATGAAAACTGATTTTAAAAGACAAAATGTAATTCAGTTCTAAGGCTACATCTAGACTACAGGCTTCTTTTGGAAGCTTTTTTCAGAAGAGATCTTCTGAAAAAACTCTTCTGAAAGGGAGTATCCACTCTGCAAAAGTGCATCAAAAAAGTGATCTGCTTTTTCAGAAGAGAGCGTCGGGACTGATTGAACTCTCTCTCACATGTAAGCTGTGATTGCTTTGGCGGAATGGCCACCAGGGCACCTGTGCTTTTTCTTCTTTCCTCTTCTTTTGAAAGAACTCCCTCTTTCCCATCCACACACGCCTTTTTGCAAAAGAGCTCTTTCACAAAAAGGCTTCTTCCTCATAGAATGAGGATTACCAATGCCGGAAAACCCCCTCTTTTTTCAGTTTTCTTGCGGAAGAATGCAATTGCAACGTGGACGTTCCTCAAGTTTTGTCAGAAAAATATCCGCTTTTCTGATAAAAATCTGTAGTGTAGACATACCCTAACTGGTTGCATTGACCCATGTTATATCTGAAAGTTCTACATTAAAAGTTGATGTTCAGAAACATTTAAACTAGGCATAATCAGCATATAGTGGACATAAGCTAAAAATCAATAAATAGTCGTGGGTCAAAGATACTATTTTCTGAATGTTTCTGTGCCCTTCAAATTATCATACTGTTGAACTCTTATGGATACTAATGGGACAAAAGCACTAGGAATAATATCAGAATGAAAACCCTGATACGTTATTATTGTTATCCTAAAGTGTTTCTTTTACTAGATGGGCTTTCCTGTTTGAACTATAATAGTCTGGTGATGACTTATCACAAACAAATGCTAATATTTTTTCCAGTCTACTGCACACTAGACAGTAAAAACAGACTAGCAGCCCCCACCCCAGTTTACTTAACATTACACAAATGTATTGTAATAGGGTTAAATGTTTTCAACATTAACCCAAACTCATGACAAAAACTAAGCTAACATAAGTTTGGAAACCATTCCCTTCTCCCTTCCAACTTCATTTTTTTCTAGAACATCGAAAAACACAGTAGAGTTACCATTGTTTCTGACTCAAGGAAATAAATGAGAGTCAATTTTAAGATACTTTAACAAAGTAGCTTTACGCAGGTTTATTAAAAAAGGCACAATGTTAATAGTCTGAGGTTTCAATGACATTCTTAAAAGGTTTGAGAAATCTAATGAAGGACCCAAAATCTTAATTACTTGAAAGCTTATTTAAAGAACCCTCAAAACAGCTATCGGCATGTTTCAGTGTGCTTCACACTTGACAGAGCCACATATGTAGTACATTTGTTGGTGAAGGTAAACAAGACATTTCATAAACATTTACAGTCAAAGCATCTCACCTATGATGCAACAACTTTTCCATCAATAATGCACTTGCCATGTTTTAACATTTTCATCTAGGAACAAAATAAAAGTAATGGGGCAAAAGTGGTTTGGCAATTATTTTCATAATTAAAAAAACCCCACAGCACTAACGCTCATTTAAAATTATTTTGCATTAACTTCCTAAAATAAGCATGTACAAGTTCTCTTTAAAATGAGTTTTCATTAGACGCATTAATATTTATATGCACAGAGATTTGCAGATCTTGGCAGGAAAAAAATTTGTACTAGTCCAGATTATAACCTTATATAAAAAGATTCATTTGTTTACTGTGTGAATGGATTCTCACTTATGCACTAAAGGAAAGTTGTGTCACAGTGTTTTGTAAAAATGCACAAAAGTTGAAGTTATATTACAACAACCTCTCCTAGACACAGCTGGTCAAACTATTCATTGTAACCAGTAGCAATTACAAATCTAAACCCTGTCCTTCAGTTGACAACATGTCAGCAGACTGCTGTGCTTCTATGGGACACCCCTGATTTTACTGGGGCTTCACAGAAGGGCAGCAGCCCCTATGTGCTATTAGCTGCTTGAGCCCTTTTTTGTTGTGTATCCTTCATGAAACCAGTAGAGGTCCTCAAATTATTTGTTATTCACAGGTATTTGGCAAATCATGTGTAGAGTAAATTTTAGGAACTGTTTAGCGTGCTCTTGATTATCCATGTTGTAGTTACCACATAACTTAGTTGTATTATTTCTGCTTTCTAACTTGGATAACAAGCCTCTTAATACCAAAACCACAAAAATAATGATCTTCTGCTAAAGCTTTTGGGTGAGTAGTCATGGAAATGTCTATTAGTCCTAAATGTCATACAAATTTATTCCTGGAAGGTGCCCAAATATTCACGAACACTAGAAAGGCAAACCCAGCCAAATGAAAATCAGCCAAGTAGAGTTCTGATTTCATGTCAGGCTTTTTTCCTTTCTTGATCAACTCTATATTAGTTGATCAGTAAGAAAAGCAACTTTGAGACACTTGGGGGTGCACTGAAGCACACTGGGGCTTTCTGGATCTGTACCAGACAGACATAATAAAGAAAAGCAAACAAACAAAAGGAAACACTTTTTTCCTTAGGGAAAAGAGATAAAAGTACCTCCTTCTGGTAGCAGACTCAGACAGTTTCACAGACAACTCTACTGTCAAATACATTCACACAGAAAGATACACATACACACTAATTTGGTCAAATATTTCAGATGCCATGGCTGCTTTTTGAACCTTTACACCTGTTTGCATTCAGGTACCCACAAAATGTAACATTTAGTAGATTTGTTTTGAAACTTCACTTTCAAGTGAACTATAAGGAAGATGTCTTCATTGGTATGATTTCCTAATTTAGGGTATGCATTCACAGCACACAAGTAGCAAGCCTCCCGACCCATGTCAACAGATTTAGGCTGCTGAGACTTGAGCTTCTGTAGCGCTGACAGGTGGAACTGAATTTGGGACCTCTGGAGCTTAGGACATAAGCCTTTACAGCTGGAGCTAAAAGCTAACTAGCTCTCAGCTAAGGCTGTAGAGCAGACTCATTCTTCCTCTGTATAAGTCGTCTACATGCCATTACATGGGACAGCGCACAACACCCAGAAGGTGTGTGATTTACACTACTATCATACTAAAAATAGCTGTATACACATCCTAACTTGGGCAAGAGCTCTGGTTTTGGAACCTCTGCACCTCTTTTAGACTTCAGGGCCCAAATGGTAGCCTGAGCTGCAACTTCAAATCACCACTTACACTATTATTTTTAAGAGCACTAGCATGTGCCCTGCTAACCCATCTATAAACCCAGAGTGAGAGTAAAGGGTCCCCTATGTGGGTGGTGACACAATGCTGCAGTGTTAGAGCGGTTTCAAGGTACTGGTACTTCAGCAGATTTACTGATTTATTTTTGAAAAGGGTAAGAAAAAGGGGCTAGTCATAATAATAGTCAGTTCAGATACACACCAGCGATGGCTTTTGCCATAACAGCAGAATTGAGAATTAAAAGGCACAAGTTTAAGGCCAATTGTCAGTGGGCGACACTATGCTTCACTCAGGACTAACCTCAAAAAATGCTCAGGTATTTGAAAACATCCCTCCCTCCCTTTCCAAGACTATTTCAACAGAACTACATCCCCTCCCCCCATGCAATTTTGAAACTCAAGTCCCGCTGTTTACACTGTTGATTTTTTTTTCAGGCAGATATTCAGGTTTTCTATCCAGTTGCTGATCTTTTCTTCACCTTGAGTTTTCCCTGTATTATTTCTGCAGAAGTGTTTGCTGAACTGGAAAATATACACACAAACAAACAAAAAAATCAAGCTTAGTAAATTCTCTATCAATATATGAGAATTCAGCATGTAGAACAGTGATTCTTTTAAAAATGTGAACACTCTAATCTCAGTAAATAAATGGGCATTTGATATTGGGGGATGAGCTGAAGCCCAATTTGTACCAGAATTTTGCTTGCAAAAAAAGGGATGGCTTCATGTTTTTACATCCACGAGTAACCTGATGAGATAAATCTTAGTGACATATATGACTACCTAAATTTATATCTGCAGTCAGGTATTCAGAAATACAGCTTCTACAACAGGGGTGGGCAAGACAGCCTCCACGGGCCTCATCTGGCTTGCCAAGCAAGTTGATCCAGCCCACGGCCATCCTGCTGCTCCCTGCCTCTAATCCAATCCAGACCTGGGGACGGGGAAGTACGTGAAGTCTCCTCCCCGCCAGGGGTGCGCAGCACCAGAGGGAACTACCAGCTGTTGTAAAAAACTTCACATGCTTTCCCAGTCCCTGATTGCTTTAAAACAGTTGGCAATTCTCTCTAAGTGGCAGGGGTCAGGGGACAAAGACTTCATGCACTCCTCCATGCCCAGGCTAATTAGGGTCTGTGAGTGGGGGAGCAAGAGAAGTCTCCTGGCCCCACTCCTTTGGCCCAAGGACCCATCTCTTCAGGGGCGGCCCAGGGCCTCTTCCGAAATTTGTGAAGTGGCCCCCCTTTAATTATTGCCCATCCCTGTTCTACGAACTGCCCCTGCAATTCACTGTGGAAAAAAATAGGGATACTTTTGAAGTCACGAATTGTGTCTACAACAGTGTTGATGGTTCATGGGAAGTTTAGCCTTATCTATGCAATGTGCAGTTATAGAAAACTCAGACATGATACAGTGTTAAACTGCAATTTAATTAATAAGAAGAGATATTTTAAATCTGCTCTTCTCTCAAGTTTATGTAATTCCCCAATCCAAATTTAGCTAGGGCTTTCTGGAGCCAAGTTTCCTACTCTAGCAATATCTCATCAATTTTCCTAGCCAATCATTTTAAATAGCCATATTTGCATTGCACTATGCATTTAAAAAACCCCTCTCCTAGCAGTCATGATCAGACAAAAATAAAGTATGTTGTTTTATGCTTGTCTTTTATATAAAAAAGATTTTTTGTAATGCACAAAAAATGCTTGTTAGTTCAATTTCCCCTGCCTTCAGCTTGCTTGTATGCAACGGTATCTTTGTTCAAATACCATTAACCTTTTATTAATGACAACTCTTGCAAAGCTTTATTGGACTAGTGCTGGACAGCACAGCTCTGGCTCCAGTCAGACCCCTAACACATTCCACTGAACACACCAGTATCATTCCATATTGTTTCTCAGCTAAATGATTTAAAGTAGCAGTTTTGTATTCTTTAGCTTCACATTTCTGATTATGATACCCATTTATATGTCCACTACTGCCTTACACATGTTAATATTTCAGGTGTTTCATCCAACCACCATAAATCAAAAAAAGAAAGAAAAGAAAAATGCTATTAATTTGCATTTTCTTCATTTTTATCATCTAATATAAATGAAACTCAGTTTATTTCAGTCCAGTATTAGTATCTCTTGCAGTTATAAAAAGTTGGTTACAAGAATTTATAGTGTAAGTAATAAGCCTCTCTAGGATGCTAATTTCTGTGATGCAAGACCTCAAAGATTCCTGTCAAAAATTCAGCTCTTCCCTCCAGATCCTTTTCTTACCAGGTGGCTCTGCATGTGCTCCTTGTTGACTTTCCATATTAACAGTCTCTTCATTTCCTAGGACACAAATACAAACACTGTAAGACATCAGGCATTTGTATTACCTGCATTTCCCTAAGACAGTTTGACAATCACTATGGTTTTGGACCCCAAAGTGGGTTGTGACTCCTTTTTAAAAGGGTTGCCAGGGCTGGTGTTAGAGTTGCTGGGACTGGGGCCCAAGCCTGACCGCCTGGGTTTGAAACCCCAGGGTCTGGCCTCCCTGCCCAGGTTAGTGGGGCTCAAATGGGCTCTGGCTTCAGTCCCTTCTCCTGTGGTTATGCAGTAATTTTTGCTATCGGAATGGAGTCAAAGTGCCATGAAGTTTGAGAACTCCTGCCCTAAGACCAGTAATGTCAGATACAAGAGCAAACATGAGGGAGGCTGGGGATGCTCTGTAGTAAAGCAACTTAAATCAGTGGTCTCCAACCTTTTTACACCCAAGATCACTTTTTAAATCTCAGAACAGGTGAAGATCTACCGCCCCGCCCCTTTCTTGAAGCCCCGCCCTCTCTATTCTCCTCTTGTCCATCACTTGCTATCCCCAGCCCTTACTTACACACTCTGATAAACAGTTTATTTTTAAATTATGTGATATATAAAATTAAAATCACGTGTTTATAGTTATGAAATAAATGGTCTGTTTTTTATTCATGCTATTTAAATCTAAAATGAAGCATTTATAATTATACATTTTGTGGGGACAAAGTTCTGCGGCTGGGGGCAGGGAAGAGGGAACAAGGTGCTGGGAGGGCACAGGACAGGGTTCTGCAGCTGGGGACAGGGTGCCAGTGAGGACAGAGTTCAGGGAGTGGGGACGGGAATAGGGACAGAGTTCTGTAGATTCCCTGTATCTCCCTCCTCCCAGGATTCTCCCCCCGCCCCCAGAGGGAAACCAGCGCGTGCCTGCCCTGGGGCTGACCCCCTACCCCCAGCGCAGGGAAGCCCCACGCACGCCTGCTCTGGGGCAGACCCCCTCCCCCCGGCGCAGGGAAGCCAACCCCGCGCGCGCCTCCCCTGGGGCTGACTCACCCCTTCTGTGCGATGCAGGGAGCTGATGCTCCCTCCCACAGTACACCCGGCAGAGCAGCTAGCGCAGACTAAGCTGCGGGACTTCTGTCCATTCCCGGGAAACCAACACTACCTCCATTTTCACTTGAGGTAGGTAGTGAGGCTTCTCGGGGGTGGGAGGGAAATGGGGGCGGGGTGGACAGGATGCCTCGCAATCGACTGGTCGAGGCCTCGCGATTGACCAGTCGATCGCGATCGACCTGTTGGTGACCACGGACTTAAATGATAACGCCTGCAAAACCACTGCTGGATGGGTATAGCCTTTTGACTAGGTGACAAAGTGATCCTGCTCTGGAGAGGCTTTTCCAGCAGGTGGTCACTGAAAACTCAGGGTGCAGAATTCAGAACTCCTACAATATTCTAGGCAACTAAAAGAAAAAAACCAACAAACAACCAAGACCAAATGAAGCATCAAGCTGCACCCAGAAACCATGTTTTTGCCCTTGCAAGTTATTTGGAGGAAAGTTATATGCTGTGTGACTTTTCACATAGGCTACAGCTATACTGCCTTTTTTTGCAGAAGAGGATATGCAAATTGCACTCGTAATTGCATATCTTCTTCCAATTCTTTTTGCAGAAGAGGTTTTTCTGATAAAAAAGCCTCATGTAGACGGGGCCATTTGTCTGAAAAAAAAAAAAACCCTTGTTTGCAAGACCCTGTAAATCTCGCTTTTTGAGGAATAAGGGGCCTTTCGAAAGAGGGTTTTTTTTCCCAACAAATGGCCCCTTCTACACGGGGCTTTTTATTGGAAAAACCTCTTCCGTAAAAAGAATCGGAAAAAGATATGCGAAAGCGAGCATGATTTGCATATCCTCTTCTGCAAAAAAATGGCAGCGTAGCCATAGCGTCCTGGTCTTCATATTCTTGGTTTACGGAAGACAGAGTGAGGGGAGAGAGGGATAGAAACCAATAATGGGAAAACATCTCCAAAGTAATGAACTCTCCTATGCTGTTATTAGAAACCTAATGTGTGGGAAACAGCTGTGTGATTAGTCTTCAAAATTCCCAAAATTTGGGTTAGCCTAGACCCCTTAGTGACATTAGAGAACCATGAAAATGATTCTATTGTTAAAACTGCAAGGCAGTTTCTACTGTAAACATTCTACCCCCTGCTCCCAAGTTCCTCTAGTTTTTTTACATATTTTTCCCCACAAAAAGTTTTGCTTAAACTCTCTCATGCTTGCTCTTTAGCAAATAGGAAATTCTTAGAAACATTTGAGTCATCAATCCACCTTTTTCTGAACTATGGGATTTCAAAAACAAATTTTACCCTCCTATAGCCCTTAAAAGAAAGAAGCCCTTCTCTTCACTTTTTTTTGCCAAAATATCTCTCAAACAGCTTACTTTTGAACCTTACATAAATACATTATTCTTTCATTAAGAGTTCTGGTGCATTGGGCCATTAAGATTGGTTGATATTAAGGGTGTTAAATATCGATTAATTTATTAGTCAAGTAGTCGATGGAATTTCCAACGACTACTTGACTAGTCAATAGGCACTTCTGCATTACTCTTTAGAAATGCACAAGAGTTCCAGCGGAAGCACCCTTGTGGAGCCTGGAGTCAGCAGTACTTCCCGCTGGCCCTAGGCTGCATGCGGCATGCCAGCTTTGAAACGTACAAGGGTCTGCAGTGGGAGCTCTTGTGCATTTCAAAGCGGAAGCGCCTTCATGGAGCCTTGGATCAGAGGGAGAGTCAGAGTACCCCGCTGACCCCGGGCTCCATGCGGTGCTGCTGCTTTGAAATGCCGCTCGGAACCGAGATCAGCTAGGGATTCCCCAGCTGATCCCAGGCTCTGTGCAGCTTTTCCGTGGAACCTGGGGCTCAGTGCAGCATTTCCGCATTGAAATGCCACGCAGACCCCAGGATCAGCTGGGGAGTCCCAGCTGACTCGGGGCTCCATTCAGCACTTCCGCTTTGAAGTATCTCCCCTTCACTGCCTCTATCTGATAGAAGAAGCAGGGAAGGGGGAAGTAGTCTTTAATATCTTGATATTTTATACATAATTAAATTACATGTAATCTAAGAGCTACAATAGATAAGAAATGAGAAAAACTAGTTAAAATCTTACCGCTTGCTTTGAAACAGAGTTTCTTCTTTTGGTAAGCAATGAAGCTAGATACTGCTCCAACAACGGTTACAAGCACAGCACTTATCACTCCAGGTATCAGTCCTTGAGAAGCTATAAGCAAGACATTTTTTCTAAATATGAATGAGGAAAGACTTGGATTCTCTCTCGTAAGATAATACAAACTTCGTACCTCCAAAGAACATGAATATTTGAAATACATATTGATTCTGCTTTCTTTTCATGGATTTTGAAGAGCCAAGCATAGAATAGTTGATTTTGCAGTAGCACATACTATTAAGCAACATGAGTGCATTCCATTATGGTAGATTGGCATGGTATGAAGTACATTCATGCAAAAAAAGAGTGGGCACTATGAAGTCTGGCTCTAAACCTTCTGAAATGCTGTGTGCAAGGTTCATATTTCCGCTTCTATGAACAGGGTATGTCTACACTACAAAGTTAATTCGAACTAACAGACGTTAGTTCGAATTAACTTTCATAGGCGCTACACAGGCAAACCGCTAGTTCGAACTTAATTCGACCTAGAGGAGCGCTTAATTCAAACTAGGTAAAACTCATTCTACGAGGACTAACGCCTAATTCGAATTAAGAGCTGTGTAGGCACTTAATTTGAACTAGTGGGAGGCTAGCCCTTCCCAGCTTGCCCTGGTGGCCACTCTGGGCACAACCAGGGAAACTCATCTGCCCCCCTCCCAGCCCCAGAGCCCTTAAAGGGGCATGGGCTGGCCACGGTGCCTGTGCCAGGTGCAAGCCTGCCAGCACCCAGTCAGCAGACCCTGCACCTGGCACGTCACGAGCCAGTCACCCGCTGCCACCCAGCCCTCCACCTCTTCCCGGGACCAGGCTGACGGCTCCAAGGAGCCTGCCCGGGGCCGCAAGAGGCGGGCATCTGCCTGGTCTAGTCCGGAGATCGTGGACCTCATCCACAACCTCCACACTAGGCACAGGAAAGTGGCTGTCTAGGGCAGGATAGCTACCAGCCTGGCCACCAAAAGTCACATGCAAACCCAGGAGCAGGTTTGCATGAAAATCAAGGTGGTCCAGTGAGACCCCCGACTCTGAGCCCTGAGCTTAGAACATAAGAACATAAGAATGGCTGTACTGGGTCAGACCAAAGGTCCATCAAGCCCAGTAGCCTATCTTCCGACAGCGACCAACACTAGGTACCCTGGAGGGTATGGACCGAAGAACAATGACCAAGCCATTTGTCTCGTGCCATCCATCTCCAGACTTCCACAAACAGAGGCCAGGGACACCGTTCCTACTCCCTGGCTAATACCACTCCATGGACCCAACCTCCATGAATGTATCTAACTTCTCTTTAAACTCTGTTATAGTTCTAGCCTTCACAGCCTCCTGTGGCAAGGAGTTCCACAGGTTGACTATTTGCTTTGTGAAGAAGAACTTTCTTTTATTAGTTTGAAGCCTGATACCCATTCATTTCATTTGGTGTCCTCTAGTCCTTCTATTATGGAAACTAATGAAGAACTTTTCTTTATGCACCCTCTCCACACCACTCATGATTTTATAGACCTCTATCATATTCCCCCTCAGTCTCCTCTTTTCTAAGCTGAAAAGTCCCAGTCTTTTTAGCCTCTCTTCATATGGGACCTGTTCCAAACCCCTAATCATTTTAGTTGCCCTTTTCTGAACCCTTTCCAAGGCCAAAACATCTCTTTTGAGGTGAGGAGACCACATCCGTACACAGTACTGAAGATATGGCATACCACAGTTTTATACTTCCTCTCCTCCTTCTTCCCCTGGCTTCCCCCTTCCAGCTCCTTCCTCCCAGGTTTCCCCCTCCCCTCTCCCATCCTCTCTCTTCCCCTCTCCCACCTCCTTTTCCCAGTCTCCCCAGAGGTTAATCCCTCCCTCCCAGTTTTGTTAAATAAAGAGAGTTTCTATTTTTGAACACACGTGTCCTTTATTTTTTACATCAGGAAGGGGGACTAGGGAGGGGTAAGTGGAAGGAGGTGAGGGAGGAATGGGGTATGAGCCCCCGATGGGGAGGACTGGGGTGGCTCTACGGGCTCCTCGGGGTGGAAGCTCTTCTGCAGCCCCCCGATTGATCCCCCCCGGATAGCAGCCTGCGGCAAGTGCAGACGGGCTAATGGCCGAGTGCTGTGATGTGCTGAGTGTGGGCACTCGGGGCACTCCAAGTCAGGACTGCTTTGCTGTCCCTCATCGAGGTAGACAAGCAAGCGGGGAACCCTGAGAACTGTCTGTCCGGGGTGGGGGTCGGGTCCCTTTAAGCACAGCTCTTGGCTAGCCTGAGACAGCATCTCCACACTCTAAGTCCTAACCTGATGCCCTGCCGGCACTGCTTCCAGCCAGCCTTAACTTCGGTTCAGGGTCCATTCAATGTGGACATGCTAGTTCGAATTAGCAAAATGCTAATTTGAACTACAGGCAGTCCCCGGGTTACATGGATCCGACTTACATCGGATCCCTACTTACAAACGGGATGAGGCAGCCCCGCACTAGCTGCTTTCCCCCAGCAGACCACGGAGACGCGAAGCTAGCGCGCCCCCCAGCAGACCAGGGAGACGCGGAGCGGCTTTTCTCAGCAGACACCTCAGCTTGAGAATAAAGGACTGAGGGAAGTGAGGTGTGGGAGAATAAAACTGAGCTCTGGAGAAATGTTTGGCTA
Source organism: Pelodiscus sinensis (assembly GCF_052426305.1). NCBI lineage: Eukaryota > Metazoa > Chordata > Testudines > Trionychidae > Pelodiscus > Pelodiscus sinensis. Next base: position 227,361,121 of record NC_143052.1, read on the forward strand.
GAGTTTCCCCTACAATATGTACCAGTTCCGACTTACATACAAATTCAACTTAAGAACAAACCTACAGTCCCTATCTTGTACGTAACCCGGGGACTGCCTGTAGTTTTTAGGTCTAGATGCACTAGTTTGAATTAGCTTAGTTCGAATTAACTAATTCGAATTAAGTTAGTTCGAATTAGTGCTGCAGTGTAGACATACCCTCACAGGTTTTGACTGATCAGATGTGACACATTTGAAAAAGATGGCAGGAACAGAACTGTCTGCAAATAAAAATGCTAGATTTTATAAAATACTAAACCTGCCAAAAATAAACGGAATGCCTAATGTCAGATAACTTTTTAAAGATGTTTAAGATGACTTACAGATGCAATAGATATATGACAATCCATGCATTTACCTTCCGTGTCTCCTGCACTTGTGGGCTTTGGATCACCTCCTGTAAGAACAAATAATTTCAGTGTTAAAAGAAACATTTTTAGAGAACAAACTTATTACAATGAGTATCCACATTGTATGTCAATGCATGCAAAATGATCAGCCTTCTCCAGATGCTACATCAACAAAGTTAACAGACTTTGAAACAAACTTCAGGTTTAAATAATAAAGAAATTACATAAAATATGTTAAAAGTCTATTTAAGGCTGTAAAGTCAAGCACTCAAAAGCAGGAAATGCTAGACCTAGAGTTTCCCATTTAAACTTAATTCAGTCCTGTTGGGTGTATTATTGCAATAAACTCTTTAATTACATCATCACAGTATATTTTTTCTACAGGATCCTGCATCACAAGCATGTGATGTATGGTTCCCAGAAAATAAATAGTTATTAAATTTTCATCTTATCCTCACAGTTCAATGTGGGGTCTCCATATCTTATTTACTGCACACCATTCAAACTCTGTGTTGGAAACAAAATTATCAGAAAACCCCATGACGAAATCTATGCTGAATATCACCAAATTATCTGAATGCTTCACATCCATTAATTTAGTTTCACAACAGCTCCATGTGGTAAGGTCGCATTAGTATCTTTATTTTACAAATGATAAACTGAGCCTTACAGATTAAGGTTACTAATTTTGAGTGACAGAATATTTAGCACTGGGTTCAAAACTTCAGGGTTCCCACTGACTTCAGTTGCAGCTGTAAGTACTCAAAATCTCTGCAAATTAGGCCCCAGAGTCTCATACTGGGAAAATGGCCATCTGTAAAGAGTTGGGTTTAACTCTGGCAAAGACAGCAACAGAATCCAGTTCTCCTTTGCAGCATTCAAGGCTATGTCTACACAGCAACATTATTTTGAAATAATTAGCATTATTTCAAAATAATGTCAAAATACTGTCAAGTTGGAGGGCTTCTTACTCCTATTCCTGTAACCCTCCTTATATGAGTAAGGGAAGTCAGAGGAAGAGTGCTCTATTTTGAAATAACTGCTGTGTAGACAGCATCAAAAACTTGAAATAAGCTACTTCGAAATAAGCTACACAACTGATATAGCTCAATTTGGTAGCTTATTTTGAGTTAAATCCTGCTGTGTAGACATGCCCCAACTGTGTGTATATGTAACCATCAGAGATTTTCCTTTCTGATCTTGCAGTCCCCTGACTCATTCCTTATGCACTTTTCAACTTCTGTAACAATTGAGGCGAGGTGCTAGAAGTAACAGCCTTATACATTAGCAGCTATGATTCATTCCCAGTGCACCATTTTTCTGATGCACTGAATGAGGTAGGGCTCCTATGTGACCGTGCAACTGAAGTCTAGCATGGTGCACAGGCAACCTTAGTTCTGGTATTTCTTAAGTTCTGAATGACTGACTCTGCAACCTCAATATGTCTCTTAATGTGGTTGTGTGTATAATTTCTTAGGCATTTATCTTCTGACAGCAGGGAATGCGGATACTCAAGAATCTCAGGTGCTGGAGGTGTGTGCTCTAGTGGGCACTGGCCCTTATGCCCCATCCCCTCCAACCTGTCTTTCAGTCCTGTTTCTTCCTCACACCTGACTTCTCCTCCCACCAAGTTTCTAGTCTCCATACCTTATTGTCCCAATCTATTCTTTCCCACTCCCAGTCTAGCTGTTGTGCCCTTTGTTCAAGTCAGATGACTTCCTCATCCTTGCTGATGATGTCAGCATGGAAAGGATAGGAGAGAGTCTCCAAGTTCTCAGTTCTGATACCTGGCACCACAGCAGCATGCAGAAGTTGGGAACAGTAATTACAGGGAAAGTTCTGCTCACTGGCTGACAGCATTGGCTGGCACATTTACAGTGTGGACAGGACTCATAAGAACATTTAACTGCAAACTGAAGTCTCTACTGAGCATGTGTGTGGCAGGGCACTTGCCCTGCACTGGCCCTTTAAGGGCAAGCCTCAGCCCTGAGCAAGGGCTGAGAGTAAAGCCCCAGCTGAGGCAGGTCTCGCTAATTAGGGCCCAGCTGTGGGCTATATAATGAAGGACTCCTGGAACAGTGGGAGAACTGACTGTGGTGCGGGACAGAGAGTAGCAGGGACCTGACTGCTGGGGAAGCAGGAGGCTTCCTGGTGAGGCACCAGGTCCACATCCCTCTTTGCCAGTGATGAGTAGCCATTACAGACTGCAGTTGGCCCATGAGGCAGGAGTTAGATGAGGACTGGCAGTGGGTCACTGAAGCAAAGGGGATACAGGGAGGACCCTGGAGTACATGCGGAGGAAATAACACCTTCTCGGAAGGGGACGCAGAGAGACCAGAGTGGGCACTGCCGGAGGGCAGTGCCTTGAAGGGGACGCCGTGGCCAAGAGGAGCACTGGAAGACACCACCTAGAGGGAGGCACCCAGCAAGGCAGGCGAGCTAATTCTCAGGACTGCCGCCTGGAGGTGCCAGGGTGGTGAGTCAGCCCTGTGACAATGTGTAACCAGATTTTTCAAAGGCTTATAACTGGCTAAATTCCAGTAGGTTTTTCCCAAATGGGAAGAGCAAGATGCACATTCCTGGCACCAGAATTATTCCTTTGCCTGGCCCAAAGCAAGGCACTAGACTAGAGCTTCTCAATAGAAAGGCTAGGGAATTTTTTTTTTTCAAAAAGCACCTAAATATTATTTTCAGAAAGTAACCTAAATCGCATTGAAAGTCAATAGGAGGTAAGCTCCTAAGACACTAAACATGGGGGTGAGGTACATGTGGAAATTTTACCCACTGTGAATGCTGAAATCAGCACCACTTCCATATCATGCCTAGTCTTAAACCATTTGTTAGGGTTCCTGAATCAATTCCACTCCACTGGATCGTCATTTTTTTTCTGAATGAAGTATATTAATAGTTAAATTAGAAGATATCAATTTCCATGCTTCAAAGAGACCAGGACAAAATCTAGCTTTCCTAACTCATTTTAACCAGCCTGTGACACAAAGTTTAGGCAAAAACTAGGTAGCAGTGGGTTTCACTATGAAGTGCTGGACATTTTCTTACCCCTTTTTTTTGGTGGAGTGTTTTCACCATCAATTAAATCTTCATCCTTAAAGCTACCTGTAATAAAAATAAAAAAATAAATAAATGGTTATCTTTCCTTTTTAAGTGTTCATTCCTGATTGACTCTTCCTTTATCTCTTAAACCCTTTCTAGTTTCTGTAAGCTGATAGGAAAGGCAAGTTTTGTGAAAAATAACTATTGGAACATGTCTCATACATTTATCCAAGGCTATGGCTACACTGCCTTTTTTCTGGAAGAAGGTATGCAAATCATGCATGCATTTGCATATCTTTTTCCAATTCTTTTTTGGCAGAAGAGGTTTTGGCGCTATTTGGCCCCATATAGATGGGGTCAAATAGCGGCAAAACCTCTTCTGCAAAGAGTCGGAAAAAGATATGCAAATGCATGCATGATTTGCATACCTTCTTCCAGAAAAAAAGGCAGTGTAACCATAGTCCAATACATGCTGAAAACGATGTTTTACTTCACATATGACAAAAGCAAAGTTTTAAGACAGATTCTCAAGAACAATCTTAGTGCAATGCCATAACTACTCCACTGAGGTGTGTCTCACCAACAAAGGTATGTTAAAAATTCAGCTATACTATTAGAATTTAAAAATCCAAAAAACGTTAGAAGTTTACAGGCAGTCCACGGGTTACATCAATCCAACTTACGTCAGATCCCTAGTTACAAACGGGGGGGAGGGGGGACAGCTAGTGCGGGGTGCGTCCCCCACTGTCGCTGCCTCTGGCGGCGCGGGGGACGCTTCCCCCCAGCAGACCAGGGAGACGTGGAGCTAGCGCCCCCCTCCCCCAGCAGACCAGGGAGACGCAGAGCGGCTTTTCTCGCCGCGGAGGATGCAGGTCTGCTGGGGGGGGGAACAAGACACCAGCCAAAAGGGGGCACCCCAGAGCGGAAAAATTAATTTCCTAGGGAACAGCAGGAGCAGCAGGCAGTGAGACCCATTGTGTTACAGTCCCCACCTTGGGAGCAACAGCTCTTTCCCTCTTCAGCACTAGAGCTGCAAGCATCACGTGAAATTAACAAGTCCCTTCCAGCATGGCAGAGGTGAAGCTGAAAAATTACCCAGTGGTGTGGGTGGGCAAGAATGGGGAGGAGCAGGGTAGAAGGGAAGAGGGGATAAGCCCCAACCCCACACCCTGGCTGGAGCGGAGCAGGGTAAGCCCCAAGGGGATGGGTCTGGTTGCAAAGTGGGTGAGTGGACAATGAGGACCCACCTGTGGCTAAACTCCTGTTCCCAACACAGAATTTTTCTTAAAATGAATCCTGTGGATAAATTCACACACACACTTCACAGGAAGGGATTTCCATTTTCTGCTCAGCAGAATACAACAACAGCTTTGATTGTATCAATATTTCACTGTGCTCTCCAATGACTATTGATTACACTTAATACCCATTTCACTGAACCATCTGTAGCAAATTCTATTTGGAACAGTAATATGCACTGAATAAACTTTTTTTAGTTATAAAAACCAAAGATTCTGACTATTAAATGAATAACTGGGATCTTTCAGGTACCCCAAAAGAAAGATTTGGATATAGCATGAAACACTGAAACTTATGATCAATTTTTAATTAAAATATCAACCAAAAAAAACTTCATATAAAAACAGTATGTGTTTTTCTTAGAATAAGGAAGTTGTATGAAAATCAGGGTCTTTTCCACCTAACTCCAGCTCCCCGTCCCTCCGCAAAATATGTACCAGTTCCGACTTACATACAAATTCAGCTTAAGAACAAACCTACAGTCCCTATCTTGTACGTAATCCAGGGACTGCCTGTATATGTAATTTCAATAGAGCAGATTCCACATGGTATAGGTTAACACAGAGTAGCTTCAAACTGTACACATAACCTTTCAATCAATTAGCAAGTTTGATCAGAACAACACTAAGAACACTTGTCAAGGTGGGATAAATCAGATCACTTATTTAGGTGCCTTGTTTTAGGCACTCAAATGCAGATATTGATCCATACCTACCCATTCTCCTTTTTAAAAATGAAAGAAGGAAACTGACTTTCCTGTTCTATTACTATCACACTTAGGCTACGTCTAGACTGGCCCCTTCTCCGGAAGAGGCATGCAAAGCAGGTAAGTCAGAATAGGGAAATCCGCGGGGGATTTAAATATCCTACGGAAAAGGGCTTTATTCCGGAGGATCGCGCCAGTCTAGACGTTTTCCGGCTTTTCCCCAAGCTGGAAAAAAAGCGGCAGACATGTTTATTTAAATCCCACGGGGGATATTTAAATTCCCCGTGGATTTCCCTATTCTGACTTACCTGCTTTGCATAACTTTTCCGGAGAAGGGACCAGTCTAGACGTAGCCTCAGGGTATGTCTACACTACCCCCCTAGTTCAAACTACGGAGGCTAATGTAGGCATTCGAAGTTGCAAATGAAGCCCGGGATTTAAATATACCGGGCTTCATTTGCATCTTCCCGGGCACCGCCATTTTAAAATCCCCCTTAGTCCGAACTCCGTGCCCGCGGCTATACGCGGCATGGAGTAGGTAGTTTGAATTAGGTAAATCTTGTTTGCAATTCTGTCTGTTCAGGAACTCCTCCTAAATGGTAAGAGCTAGGATCACCACATTTGGTCTGCAGCTTCCTCTTCTAACTTAAAGCAAGGTCAGAGTTTGGTTGTGCCGGGACAATCAGAAGTCCCTGGGAAAGGAACAGTTTTCCATAACATGCAAAAGGAGGGGTTGCAGTCCCCCCATCCCAGCCCTTGGCCACAACACTGGAGGAGAAGGGAGGAAGAACAGGCCCTGGGCAGGCTGGGGGGGTGGAGGGATAGGCTGGAGAGCGGAGGAGAGAATAGCCTTGGGGGGGCTGAGGGGATAGACTGGGAAAAGGCGGAGAAACAGGCTCCTGGCCCCCAGCTTCCTGCATCTCCCCCACCTCTCCAAAGGTCCTTTACCTGCCCTGAAGGACTCAAGCAAGACCGGGTAAGCCTGCGAGTGATTTATATGCAAAATTAAAGCAACAGGCATTTTCTCTTAGTGCTCAACTGTACCTTCACCCAAGTTCATCAAGTTCATTATTTTCACAGTCAGAAGTAAATGCTTACCACCAGTATTATCCTTGCTTCCAGGCTGAGGTTTTCGGTCATCTATTAAAAATATTTTTAGGGGGAAAAAGGGTTAAAATTGCAAGTGAGTAAAGTGCAGAAAACAAGCTAGGCTTGTAAGAAAGCTATTCCTACTTTTTTCGTGTTTCTGTGTGTCATCTGCCCCTTCCCATAACTTATGTTTACTAATATAGTAGGTGGTATCATCCACTATGTTCGAGACTGAATTAGAATCTCTTAAAATCCTCTCCATTTCAAACTATCAAATTTCATTTCAATTTTTGTCTCTGCAGTTTAGGGCCTGCTGCTACTCCAATTGAAGTCAGGAGCAAAACTCCTAGGCTACGTGTACACAGCTTCCCTCTTCCACAAGAGCCTATGCAAATGAAGCACAGATTAGCATATTTCTGCACTTTATTTGCATAATTTATTTGGGGCTGTTTTTGTGTATTTGGGTGTCCGGACCTGCTCCCTATTCTATTCATTGGGGCTCCATCTACACAATGCCTTTTTGCGCAAAAACTCCCTTTTGTGCAAGAACCATTCTTCCTGTGTAGACAAAAACAGCTTGGAATAAATTATGCAAATGAAGCATGGCACTATGTTAATCCACACTTCATTTGCATAGGCTCTTGTGGAAGAAGGAAGTTGTGTAGACGTAGCCACAATGAATAGAATAGGGAGCAGATCCTAACACTAGCATGAAATTTTTAGAACTAGTTAGCTAGCATCAAGAATTCATCAACTTTAGATTATGGAACTGAATTTGAGACTTGACAGTTTTGTAGATCTGAGTCTCAAAGAAAAAATCCATGTGAAGAAGAAAATCAGTTAATTTTGAGTTCATTCAACTTAAGAACACTTAAAATTGGCAAAACTCCAAGATCTCATTTTGTTTTATTTATACACACATAACTATAAATGCACATGTAAAAGTGTACTTCACACACAATATACGCTAGAGAGGTGAACGGGTGATGTTTACTGTATAATGGTTAACCAGTTCCCTGGGAGCAGCCCCCTGCAAGAAGCCCCAGCGCAGAGCTAGAGGGCTGGAGCAGTGAGATCCTGCTTAGTCGGTTAACCAGTTAAATGTTAACTAGTTAACTGACCGACCAGGACTTTACATCCCTAATATACACACACAGTTGATTCTATAAACATGCAATTAACTAATAAAGGTCACTAATTCATCTGTTCCAATTGGCAATTCTATAAAAACGAAGACTCTTTTGTTTCACGAAACAGTAAAAGAAAAGAGTAAATGAATAAATATGGTGGTTTATTTTTTCTCCTTTTATGACAACACACTCACATTCCCTGAAAGTAAGTGCATCCTATTTTCCCTTCTTTCTGGGGAGTGATTAGAAAGGGAATATTTTCAAATTAAAACCACTTTTAGGAAAGCTATATTAGTCAATTAGTGCCATCTAGTGCAAGTAAGGTGGTAAAACATCCCCAAAGCCACCTAATCAAAAGCCATTTAGAAAAATAAAAACCCAACGCCACTGAGGCACTCAAATGATGCCTCTAACTCTACAGCAGAAACTCAGAGATTCTCAGTAATAAAAGCTATTACATGGCACTAACCTATCTAATCAAATCCCTGCTGATATTCACTTCTTCCACCAGTCCTACAAGCTCTAACTCACCTCAATGTAATGCCATCATCACCCCTATTTTAAAAAGCCATTAAGTTATCCCTTTGACTACAATGAGCTCTGCCCAAGCAGTCTCCAGGGCCCAAGAAGAGGCCACTGCAGAACTCTATCATTATGAAGGCTTAAGTATACAAATATACAGGATAACATTTCATAGTTCTCAGTAAAAAATTGTTGATGAGTTACTATTAGTCCTACTTGTATTAAGCATGTGATTTCTCTGAGGTTCCTAAGTTTGACACTAGGCATATTTTTCCCACTAACAATGTGACATAGGCAATGGAATGTCAGTTAGTTGAACTTTTGCTGACAAAGATTTTTTGTTACCTCAAGATTGGCTTTGTTCATGAAAACTGCACTATAACACGTAATATTTTGTTTGTACAAAACTCTAAACATAAAAGCTCCACAAATTTCCTTTCTATGGCTCTTAAAAAAAATTGAAGATTCCAGCTCTAGTGCATCTCTAAATCCACATAGGCTAAATGTGTTCCAAAGAACCAAAAGTGATGGTTAAGACTAATTAATGTAAAAAAAATTAAGATACAGTGTGAATCTTTCCTTTAGGGTCAAGAACTCTATAACCTCGTTTCACGATTTTTCATCTCTGATGTAAGTCATTTTTAACAATAAAAGTGGTACGATATAAATTTTGTGCATGACAAAGGTGGCTTTGGGACTAAAATGAAAGAGCAAACTCCCAATGAGAAAATGGTCAGACACATGCTCCAGCAGTCTAATTTTATCTGAAATACAGGTTATCTAAATGTAACTTTAATTTGGCTAGTGTTGAATAGTATTATAAAGATACATCTGTCTGTACTGTACAATGTCTTTAGGGAAGGATGGCACTAACCAATATCAATACTCTCAAGGGTATTTTCTCCACCAAGATAATCGCCTCTAGAGCTTAAAGAGTAATATTTTGGGACATAACTAGTTTTAAATGTCATGTGCCAAACTTCTGTTTTTTCAATCAAGACCATGATAGTTCTGTTGAGCCAGTATAATAGTGATACACGAAAGGCATAGAGCATTAAGGATCAGTTAAAGATGAGAATTTAATCTGCACATCATAAGAGTAATAAGAAGTTGCCCAAATTTTCATGAGGTCCTTGCTTCATATAGTTCTGAATTTAATCAATTAATCTATCAAGTAAATTGAGGAAGATACAGATAAGAGCAGAGCAATAAATGATTTGCTAAGTCCCATTAGAGGTTGATTTTCTTTACCAAGGGATTCAGCACTCCAACTGCCTCTAAATTAATATTTTAATATCCTCACATTGTTGTTTAATAACTGGAAATATATAGGAGACCTTTGCAATTTGTGGAATCACTATTCACGGTTCCGTGTATTCATGGGGTTCTCCTATCCCAGCCTGGGGGTAGGGAGAGAGTGGCGGAAGCCAGGAGCCACAGTGAGTTCCCCACAGCCCCCAACAGTGAGTTAGTTCCCCACGGCTCCCAGCATTTGCAAGTTTCACCATTTATGGTGGATGCATTCCCGCATCAACTGCGAATGGTGGGGATTTCCTATAACACTTAATGCCCACATTAGTCTCTGATTTACTTGGTTACTTTTTGAAGTTATAGATTTTCAAAGTTATAGCTTTGGCCTTCATAACATCCCCTAAGAATGATTTCTTGTAAGCTGACTGGGTGATATGTGATAAAATATTTCATTGTTTGTTTTAAACCTGTTGCATATAAATTCAGCAACTGTGCAAGAGAAACAGTTAGGCTACATCTAAACTATATCCCTTTGCCAACAGAGGGGTATACATTAGACATTTCGAAAGTGCAAATGAAGCAGGGATTTAAATATCCCGTGCTTCATTTGCATAATCACATCATTGCGCTGTTTCGAACAAGCATCATTTCGAAAGTGAAACCTCAGTTTAGATGCGGTTCTTTCGACAACGGAGCGCTTTTTCAAAACAGGATCTTTCAAACAAGCATCCCATTGTTGAAAGAACTACTTCTAAACAGCAGTTTCACTTTCAAAATGGCTCTTTTTTGAAACAGCGCAATGACGTGATTATGCACATGAAGCATGGGATATTTAAATCCTCGCTTCATTTGCACTTTCGAAATGTCTAATTTACATCCCTCTGCTGACAGAGGGTTGTAGTTTAGACATAGCCTTAAAGTCTTAGGATACGTCTATAATCCAGAAGAAGATTAAAGCTGCTGTTGTTGATCTTCCAGGGTTCGAATTAGTGAGTCTAATTAAGACAGCTAATTCAAACCAAGAGGGGAGTTCCGGTCGAAGCCGGTAGACCTGCTTTCAGAAAGAGTAAAGTAAGTCGAAGGGAGAGTGTTCTCCCTTCGACTTCCTGCAGGATAGATAGCACCAAAAGCCAAGTTAAGGTATGTTGACTCCAGCTACGGAATTAACGTACCTGAAGTTGCATATCTTAACTCAGCTTTGTCCTATAGTGTAGACATACTCTAAGTGACTCTGGAAGCACATGACAAAAGGGTGAGGGAAAACTGCCTTCTGATTGGACATCCGTCTTATTACCCTGCTTTTCCTAAGGCAAGAGTGACCAATCAAGAGCTCAGTCTCCCTCTGTTCTCCCCTTGCTACCTGCATAAGCAATGGGTGGTCTCCTAATTCCGCCCCGTCTTGAAGCTGCCAGCAAGGGTTTGGGGGAAGAGCTAGCTCCTGAAACTCAAGGTGTCCACAGCAGAGAAAAGAGCAGGAAGGACATAGCACAAGGTTCTTTTCAAGCATGGTAAAATATGTCGTCTTATATATCTCATAGGTAGGAAGGTATTCCACTATACTATACAGAAATCTTTAAATACTAACAACTCAGAATAATACCCAGATTTTCAAGAGTAGATCTCAAAGTGCTTTACAAAGGAGCAAACTCTCAGCTTTCCAATCCAAGGTGATCAGATGTCATGATTTTATAGGTATAGTCCCCAAATTTGGGGTCTATTATGCCTCACTTCCACCCTGATTTTTCCACACTCACTGTCTGGTTGTCTTTTTCACCTCTGAAGAATGGGATAATGACATAGTTGTCCTTTGCAAAGCACTATTGAGGTCTAATGAGGAAATTGCTACTCAAGAGCTAGTGGTAGAAATGTAGCCGTGTTAGTCTGGTGCAGCTGAAACAAAAAACAGGACTGTGTAGAACTTTAAAGATTAACAACATGGTTTAATAGGTGATGAGCTTTCGTGGGCCAGACCCACTTCCTCAGATCAAATAGTGGAAGAAAATTGTCACAACCATATATACCAAAGGATACAATTAAAAAAATGAACACATATGAAAAGGACAAATCAAATTTCAGAACAGAAGGGGGATGGAGAGGGGGAAAAGAGGGGGAGGTAAATGTCTGTGAGCTAATGATATTAAAGGTATTTATTAGGTGTAGTTATAACCTAATTCATGGGCTATGAGCAAATCTTAGGGCTGTGACTACCCTGCTCATCCCATTTTGATATGCATATTTATTTTTAATGATGATTTTTCAAAAGTCTTAACTAACCTAAATGCACATGCAAAAGGCCCTAATTATTGGTTTCTTAATTATGGACTAGATCATGACTAAATCATCATCTAGGTTTGAGGAAGGCAAGCATGTTGTTCCACTGTCCCTAAAGAAGCAAAAGAGGGAGACTGTGTAACTACTCTGTATCTGTAGCAGCACATGTCCCCAGCACAGCTGTGCCAACAAATATGTTGAGTGTGAAGCCTGTGTTCTGCCCCCTTTACCAATGTGTGTGAAGGGGAGAAATAACAGCTCTTTGTAGCCTGCTTTCCCTTCTATCTGCAATGTGCAGCTAGTGGGCAAAAGAAGGTCAGGGTGTCTGTCCTTATGCTCTTATTCCAAATCTTACCCGGGTGCTCCTCATTCCTCATTTTTGGAGGAACAAGAGTTCTTGCACAAAAGAGTTTTTTTGCACAAAAAGGATTGGAAGAGAATATGCAAAGGAGAGCATGAGAAATGCTAAAGCACTTCATTTGCATTTCCTCTGTGGAAGAAAACAAGCATTCACTCTGCGTTGTGTTAAGCAACAAGGTTTCTTCCATACCTCTTCTGAAAAAACCTGATAGTGTAGACAGAGCCTTAGATACAGTAAAATACAATTTCAATGTGGTGGTTCAGCAGATTCCAGAGACAAAGAGATAGGTATGACATCTCTAAAACATCTGCCATATAATATCTGAGTTTTGCCTACAAATGTCATTATTATTAATTATTATTGTAATTATTATTTATTAAAGATTGCTTGGTTCCATTATTTGATCCTCCACCAAGAGACCTGAGATGTGCACTTTTTTTTTTTTTTTTTTTTGGAAAACAGATATTTAGGGATAATTTCTCAGATAAATTGCAGCAATGTGTAACCACGAGTTTTTGTCAATAACTGCACATTTAAAAAAACAACCCCCACAGTAAAGCATTTACGGTAAGATACACTTTATCAGTACTCACCTGAATCTGCATTTTTAGTAACTGAATCTGGTCTGTTTGTAGGTTCTGTTATATTAAAGAGATTGAAGTTAATAAAAATTGAAACATTTGTGATGAATACATTGCACAAAGATACTTTAAAGAACTAGTTTAAACAGATTTCGTTTTTGAAATATAAGTGAAAGTGAAAGTATTAGATCAGGGGTCTGCAACCTATAGCCCTCGAGCCAAATATGGCTGAGCATGGAACCAAATATAGCTCTTTCATCATTCCCAAACTACATGCAACTTTTTAAATTAAAATGAAAATTCAAAATTTTTAAAAGTTGTAATTATTCATGTAGCTTGAATGCATGCATGAACCTGAATTTAACCAGTGTGAAGAGATGCAGCAGCAGAAGTCCCATTAAATAAAGTCTGTGAGTATAATATTTATGCTATTATTAATCACCATATCAAATATCAATAATATTAAGTTGTATATTTTCAGTCATGCAAATGAGCATTCTTATACTGGTTCTTTGTTGACCATTTGATCTGAATTTGGTTTGTTCTGAAGTTTGTTGGTGTGAAAAAGGTTGCTGACCCCTGTGTTAAACCAATAATTTTTCAAGTCTTCTACGGTTGTATGATTTTCCCTTAAACACCAAAAGACTGCCACCAAACATGACTGAGAATGTGCCAGAACCTGGACCACATGGAGCAGTCTATTTCCCAGGGATGTTAACTTCAGGTATTTGTGTAAAAAATGTACATTTTAGCAGGTGTCTCTGTGGGAGCTGATATGTGTAAGCAGCCGACTTCAAAGCCACTTCATGCATGTACCAGCTCCCGCCTGTCCTCCCACCCCTCGTGCTGCTGCCTCTCTACCAGAGGCAGCAGTGCGGGGGAGGGGCCTGCAGGTGTGAAGGGGAGGCAGCTCCACAGGAGCTGGTGTTCGTGGACAATCAGCTTTTAAGGTTCTTCCCCCAAGCATCGGCTTCCTCCCCTCTCCCCACGCACTGCTGCCTCTGTGGGAGGTGCCAAGGAAGGAGAAGAGGGCTTCGTGGAGCCAGCATGCACTGAGAGTCCACTTAAAAGCCAGCTCTCCAAATGAATTTGTTCCCACCTCTCCCCCCTCACTTGCTGCCTCGGATACAGAGGCAACTGGCGGGGAGTAAGTGTGTGCAGTGACAGGATTAACCAAAAAGCTCAGGTTTATCAATTAATTGTGCTGTTGACTACAGGTTGACATCTCTAATATTGACTAGGACCTTAAACCTGAAATTGTGCCAGAGAAGTTGACAGCTATGCACAGGGGAAAGGCTAACATGCATTCAGAATGGATGTCAGAAGTGTTTAAGTTATGTTTTCACATTAATGCTAAACATTATATAAAGAAAAATCTAACAAAGAAGTTTGTAAAAACATATTACTTACCTGTATCGAATGCATCTGATAAATCAAAGTCACCTTGACCTATCAAAAAAGTCAGAAATTAGCAGCAGAATGAGTAGAAACTTTTTTCACTCTGAAATGCACCATTTTAATCCTAGTTGTCCAACATGCAACTAGAATAGGAGTTTCTCAGTGCTATGGGCAGGAAGCAGCTTTCCCCCATAACACTCTCCTGTATAATCATGTAATGAACTTAGGCTACATCTACACTGCAGGCTTCTTGTGCAAGAACTGTTTTGCGTAAGAGTTCTCGTGCAAAAATTCTTGCGCAAGAGCGCGTCCACACTGCCATGTGCCTTTGTGCAAGAGATGTGCTTTTGTGCAAGAGTTTCCATGGCAGTGTGGGTGCTCTCTTGTGCAAGAAAACTCTGGCCATTTTAGAGAGAGGGGTTTCTTGCACAAGAAACCCATTGCCCGTTCATACTACCTGCTTGTGCAAGAGGGCTTATTCCTTGTGGGGAGAGGAATAACTCTTATGCAAGAAGCTCTCTGTTCCGAAGCTTTACTGTAAATTTACTTGCGCAGGAAGATGTAGCCTTACAGGATCATTTTTTTCATAACTTGAAATAATGGTCTTTGGTTCAGTTCCACTGTAATGTGTTCTCTTTCTTCCTACCATACACAGAATACCTGGCCCATAGATGGTAAATTTGCAGTGCATGGTTCCTCTTTAATAACTGAAGCGGCAAACAGAAGTTTAAATACAAATATTAATAACCCAGACACCTCTTTCAGCAGGAGTATGTATCTTTTTGGGGTCAGAGGAACAAAACATTTCCCTGCCACATCCTTACAAAGGCTACATCTACTACTGCTGTTCAGCAGCTTTAGGCCACTTACATCATACTGACTCACATTTCTGTGGTAAAAACTGATTTCTTATCATGAATGCTGTGGTGGCAAATTTCAGTGAGTAGCAAAACTGATCACACAGACTAAATGCTGACAGAAATCTTCCCCAAGACAGACACAAAAGCTGCGAGAACCACCCACAGCTTTCTAATCCCAGATACTTGATTACCCATATGTTCCTTGCAATAAGCACAACATTGAGGAAAAATAGGAAGAGCTACAAAAATCCACTGCAGCCACGCAAGGGCTATGTCTACACTGCAGGCTTCCTGCACAAGAACTGTTTTGCACAAGAGTTCTTGCAGAAAGTTCTTGCGGAAGAGCGCGTCCACACTGCTCAAAGCGCATCTCAAAAGTAAAGCGCTTTTGCACAAGTGAGCGTCCACACTGGCAGGACACTCTTGCGCAAAGACCTCCTCCTGGAACCACATCAGACAGGGCAAAAGGGCACCAGAACCTTCTAGGGGTGGGGGATGGAGCCCCGTTGAGACGTGCTTAAAGGGATCTCCCTGGACAGCTGTTTCTCTGCTACTGCGTATTTGGGACCTCTGATAGGGACTGAAAGCTGTAGCAGTGCCTATTGTGGTTGCTCTCTGCCTCATTGGACACCACAGCTTGTGCCCTGGTGCTTTTGGGGACTTCTGCCTTCTGCTTGCTGTGCCATGGAGCCAGGGATGGCCCTGTGCCTGCTACTCCTGCACGAGCTCGATGTCGAGCTCACTCCGGACTCCTTCTCCCTGGATGCAGCGGCTTTGTTGTAGCATCCCTACCCCACCGTGGAGAGGAGATACTGGAGACTCGACACCAGTTCCAACTGGTGGGACCAGCTGGTCCCGGAGCAATGGGAAGACCAGCAGTGGCTCCACAACTTCAGGATGCAGAAGCAGACGTTCCTGGAGCTGTATGGCTAACTCGCCCCAGCGCGCCTCAGACACAACACTGTTGCGGCCCGCCATCCCCGTCAACAAGAGCGTCGCCATCACTCTGTGTAAGCTGGCCACCCCAGACAGCTACCACTCAGGGCACACCAGTTCGGAGTGGGCAAGTCCATAGTGGGTGCCATCTTGATGCAGGTAAGGCCCTCGGGGGAGGGGGGGGGGGAACTGCAGTCCCTGCCCAGGGGAAGGGCAGACTCCAGCCTGGAGGACACGGGAGAAGCCCCATCACAAAGGGGCATGTGCCATCCCACTCTCACATATGCCTGCTGGTATGTGGGGCAGAGGGGGGGCAATGGGGCCCTGGCGTGTTTGGGGATAGAGGGCATCACAGGGGAGTGGGCACCCCACAAGGGCTCATGCACCCACCCTGACTCATTCGGTGCATTTCCTGTGTTTCTGTGTGCCCTTCTGCAGGTTGTCCGCACCATCAAGAACATCCTGCTCAAGAGGGTCATCTGCCTGCGGGACGTGGGCAAAACTATGGCTGGCTTCACTGCCCTGGGGTTCCCCAACTGCGGTGGAGCCATTAATGGGACCCACATCCCCATCCAGACACCAGAGCATCGAGTGGCCCATTTCATCAATGGGAAGGGTACTTCTCCATGGTGCTCCAGGCCCTCGTGGACCACTGTGGCTGCTTCACAGACATCTATGTGGGATGGGTGGGCAGGATACATGATGCCCGTATCCTCCGACATGCCAGGCTGTTTCACAGGATAAAGGCAGACACTTTCTTCCCCCAGCGGGAATTGATAGTTGGGGATGTACGCATGCCACTGTGCATTGTGGGGGATACAGCCTACCCCCTTATGCCGTGGCTGATGCAGCTGTACACCAGACGCATGGACCCCAGCCGGAAAAACATTCAACCAACACCTCAACTGAGCCCATAACCAGGTGGAGTGCGCCTTCGGACGGCTGAAGGTGAGATTCCGTTGTCTGCTCATCTGTCCCGAAATAGGCGAACAGAACATCACAGAGGTTGTCACAGCATGTTGCGCGCTGCACAACATAATGGAGTGGAAGAGAGAGGCCTTCCTCCCAGGGTGGATGGAATGTGAGGGCCTGGTATTTGAGCAGCCCTGCATAGCCGCCATCTGGCAGGTGCACCACGTTGGGGTGCGCATCCGGGAGGCCCTGAATGAGATGTTCTCCCATGCCCCACACAAGGGTCGCTTCTGTGTGGCATCCACATCTCCCTCCCATTCCCAACCCTTCCCTCCCCTCGTTCCCTCACCTTCCAATAAACACAACTGTTTTTGTTAAAGAAACAATAAACTGTATTTATTTACATAGGGATGAAGGGTGGGCAGTGGGAGGCAGCTCTCAACTGGGAGGGGGAGGTGGAAGGGGCTCTCAACTGGAAGCGGGAGCTATTGCTGGGAGGGGCGGCTCCTGCTAATGCCTCTGCAGGTACAGAGGCCTTAGCGTCCTCCAGGCCGGGCTGGGGCAGGCAGCACGGGGCGGTGGGCAGGACAGGGTGCAGCAGGAGTGGACATGGCAATGGCATCAGAAGGGGCAGCAGGAGGTGCGGCTGGTGGAGGCATGGGCATGGCAGGGAGGGCAGGGGGATGTGACAAGGCCATGCCATAGTGCACGGCATGGCCGATGTGCAACATGAGGGTGGAGATAGTGTCGCACATCTGGAGGAACTGCCTCCACGCCTGCTGCCGCGTCTCCTGGTTATCCTGAAGCTTGCTGGTGACCGCCGCCTCCAAACTCTCCACAGCCTGGACGTGACAGTGGAGGACCTGGTCACGCTTCCTGACCCGCCAGACTGGCGCCTGGGTGGTTGGTGCTGCTGCTGCAGGGCTGGAGTGTCCCTCGTGCCCAGGTGGTCCTGCTGCAGAGAACACAGAAAACGACGAGGCCCTCAGCCCTGCCCACAGAGTCCCTGTGCCCTGCGCTCTGAGCCCCACATGACACCACACAACTGTGGCTTGGGCCCAATTGGTCCCCTGTGTGTATGTTCGCATAAAGGACTAGCTCAAAATCCTGGAAGTGAAGTGATCCTCCATGGATTGTAACCCTTAGGAGACATCACTGTAAATTAAGACCCCTTTGTCTGTGTCCTAGCCACTTGACATGCAGTGTCTGTCTGCGTAGCACTGTACACGCTCCCTCCTCCAAGTAGAGCACATGGCTTCTACTCTTGTCACTGTCTGTGAGCACACACTATCGATGCTGTAGTCATGTTTGTGTGCACATCTGCATATTGCATGGGAGCAAGTGTGGCAGGCAAGGTCAACTGATTTGCTCACAGAGCTGGCTTGCTGCACTTTTCCCAGGAACAGCTGCTGTGTCGCACGGGCAGGCATGGCTGCATGCTGTCTGTGTGCGGCTCCCTTTGGGAGGTGTGGGGTCTGGCATGCCCCCTTGGGGGCTTGACTGCTTGCAAGTGGCATCCCCCCTCCCTCCTGGGCAAAACGTGTGTGAGCAGCTGGGTCCCAGGCATGCCCTGGAGCTCCCTGACACGTGCCACACAGTCAGGCTGCATGAGGTTGCATGTACTGTGTACTGCTGCATGGCATGCAGCTTGAACTGCCTGAGTGATGCTCCCTTCACCTCCCCCCGGGTACCCAGCTGCCCCGCCCTTGCAAGTGAGAAGCGCAGCACTCACCAGAGGATCCGTCGCTGGCCTCGGATGAGTCCTGGGAGACATTCTGATGCTCTACTGTAAATTTACTTGCACAAGAACGCGCGTGCAGTGTAGACGCTTTGCAAGTTTTTGCGCAAGAAAAGGGAGTTACTCACCTTGTGCAGTAACGAGTGTTCTTCGAGATGTGTGTCCCCGTGGGTGCTCCATTCTAGGCGAACAGCCACAGACCAGAGCCTTGCAAAGCAGTTTCCCCCTGTTGAGCCGCATGCCCAGGAGGCGTCTCAAGCCCTTCCCGCCTTCTGCAGCGCACAGCTCAACCCCTTCCCTTTCAATTCCTCATCTCCGCCCGAGTAATTTAGACTCCGAGCAGAGGGGAGGAAGAGAGGGTCGTGGAGCACCCATGGGGACACACATCTCAAAGAACACTCATTACTGCACGAGGTGAGTAACTCACTTTTCTTCTTCGAGTAGTGTCCCCGTGGGTGCTCCACTCTAGGGGTACGTCTACACTACAGCGCTAATTCGAACTAACTTAGTTCGAATTAGTTAATTCAAACTAAGCTAATTCGAACTAGTGCGTCTAGACTAAAAAATTAGTTCGAAATAGCGTTTTGCTAATTCGAACTAGCATGTCCACACTGAGTGGACCCTGAACTGAGGTTAAGGCTGGCTGGAAGCAGTGCCGGCAGGGCATCAGATTAGGACTTACAGTGTGGAGCTGCTGTCTCAGGCTAGCCGAGGGCTGTGCTTAAAGGGACCCGACCCCCACCCCGGACAGACAGTTCTCAGGGGTGCCCGGCTTGCAAAGCAGTCCTGGCTTGGAGTGCCCACACTCGGCACATCACAGCACTCGGCCATCAGCCCGGCTGCACTTGCCGCAGGCTGCCATCCGGGGGGTGGGGGGGGTCAATCGAGGGGCTTCAGGAAAGCTTCCACCCCGAGAAGCCCGCAGAGCCACCCCAGTCCTCCCCATCGGGGGCTCGTACCCCATTCCTCCCTCACCTCCTTCCACTTACTACTCCCTAGCCCCCCTTCCTGATGTACAAAATAAAGGACACTTGTGTTCAAAAATAGAAACTCTTTTTATTGAACAAAACTCGGGGAGACTGGGAAAAGAAGGTTGGAGAGGGGAAGAGAGGGGGTGGGAGAGGAGAGGGCAACTACAATATCGGGTTTGGAACAGGTCCCATATGAAGAGAGGCTAAAGAGACTGGGACTTCTCAGCTTAGAAAAGAGGGGACGGAGGGGGGGATATGATAGAGGTCTATAAAGGCACAAGTGGTGTGGAGAGGGTGCATAAAGAAAAGTTCTTCATTAGTTCCCATAATAGAAGGACTAGAGGACACCAAATGAAATGAATGGGTAGCAGGCTTCAAACTAGTAACAGAAAGTTCTTCTTCACAAAGCAAAGAGTCAACCTGTGGAACTCCTTGCTGCAAGAGGCTGTGAAGGCTAGAACTAGAACAGAGTTTAAAGAGAAGTGAGATAAAGTCATGGAGGTTGGGTCCATGGAGTGCTATTAGCCATGGGGTAGAAATGGTGTCCCTGGCCTCTGTTTGTGGAAGGCTGGAGATGGATGGCATGAGACAAATGGCTTGGTCATTGTCTTTGGTCCATCCCCTCCAGAGTCCCTAGTGTTGGCCGCTTTTGACAGACTGGCTACTGGGCTAGATGGACCTTTGGTCTGACCCAGTACGGCCATTCTAAGCTCAGGGCTCAGGGTCGGGGGTCTCAGTGGACCACCTTGATTTTCATGCACACCTGCTCCTGGGTGGCCAGGCTGGCAGCTATCCTGCCCTAGACGGCCGCTTTCCTGTGCCTAGTGCGGAGGTCGTGGATGAGGTCCACAATCTCCGCACTAGACCAGGCGGGCGCCCGCCTCTTGCGGACCCGGACAGGCTCCCGGGAGCCGCGAGCCTGGTCCCGGGAAGAGGCGGAGGGCTGGGGGGCAGCGGGTGGCTGGCTCGAGCCATGCTAGGTGCAGGGTCTGCTGGCTGGGTGCTGGCAGGCTTGCACCTGGTACGGGCACCGTAGCCAGCCCGTGCCCCTTTAAGGGTTCCGGGGCCGGGAGGGGGGCAGACGAGTTTCCCTGGTCGTGCCCAGAGTGGCCACCAGGGCAAGCTGGGGAGGGCTAGCCTCCCACTAGTTCGAATTAAGTGGCTACAACACAGCCCTAAATTCGAACTAGCTAATTCAAACTAGTCCTCGTTAGTCCTCGTAAAATGAGGTTTACCTAGTTCGAATTAAGCGCTCCGCTAGTTCGAATTAAGTTCGAACTAGCGGAGCACTAGTGTAGCGCCTATCAAAGTTAATTCGAACTAACAGTCGTTAGTTCGAATTAACTTTGTAGTGTAGACATACCCTAGGTGACTACAAAGCAGTATTCAGCACATGGCTGGAGAGAGCCAGAGTCAGTGTTTAGTGGTGGTAGAGAACACCGCTGTAGCAACTGCTGAGTCATCTTTAAGTTGTGGTAGGATAGCGTAATGTCTGGCAAAGGTATGGTCTGAAGACCACGTTGCTGCTCGGTAAATGTCTCTTAAGGGGACATTGTTCAAAAACGCTGTAGAAGCAGCCACGGCTCGAGTGGAATGCGCTCATGGTAGGCACTGTAGTGGTTTATTGCCCAGGCTGTGACACTTGACGAGATCCATTTTGAGATTCGTTGTGATGATACAGGTGTTCCTTTGGAACGCTCAGCAATGGATATAAAAAGCCATTCTGATTTACAAAATGGTTTTGTTCTTTCCAGGAAGAAGACCAGAGCCATCCGAATGTCCAGAGTACGCAGGCTGGCGTCCTTCTGCGAAGCATGCGGTTTTGAGAAAAAGGTAGGTAGTACGATCGGTTCGTTGACAAGGAATTCTGTACAGACCTTTGGCAGGAATGTCGGGTGAGGTCTAAGTAAGACCCTGTCCTTTGTGAAAACTGTGTATGAGGGTTCTGCCATTAATGCCCCGAGTTCACTCATTTGCCTGACCGATGTGACAGCTAACAGGAAGCAGACTTTCATAAAAAGAAAGGGGAGTGGTACCATAGCCAGTGGCTTGAATGGAGGTCTGGTGAGGTGGTCAAGAACAAGGTTCAGGTCCCATAAGGGGGGGGGGGGGGCCTTATAGGGCGGGTATACGTCGTGGAGTCCCTTAACGAATCTTTTAGTGATAGGATGGGCAAATATGGAGAGGCCATCCACCAAGATATGGAATGCTGCTATTGAGGAAAGATGGACTCTTAAAGAAGAGATTGACAGTCCTGATACTTTAAGGTCTAAAATGTAATCCAGGATGGTATTTAGTGGGGCGACATGGGGTTCTACTTTGGCCCACTGGCACTAGTGGGAGAATCGTGAACATTGCAGAAAAGCATCCTGCCAATCTAGACGCGCTTTTCCGAAAATGCCTTTAATGGAAAAGTTTTCCGTTAAAAGCATTTTCAGAAAATCAAGCCAGTGTAGACGTAACCTTACTGTAACAAAACTGAATTAAAAAATTAACTAAGATAACAGGGTTTTAAACAAATGTTAATATTTGATACTAATTCTATGGCTTATGCAACTTAGGAAATGCCAGTCTGAAGTACAGAAGAATGGAAATTCACTGGCCTTCATTGACCACTGTGCTACTCCAGCACAACCAAAGAGAACAGAAATCATTAGTTCTTTAGGCTATTC